>NC_091758.1:46537240-46649740 GCF_043380555.1 Nothobranchius furzeri | reverse complement strand
TGGAGATGAATGACACACATGGCTCAAGTTGATCAAAGTCACGAAACCTGTTCTCAAACTCTTGTCCAAGTCTGTTAATGACTTCAGAGTATTGTCCACTACTTTGTCAAAAGTCTCAGAAGCAGAAGCATGGTCATTCAGCACTGACTGCACAGAAGGAACGTGCAGCACCCTTTTTTTCTGTAAATGCAGAGAAAATGTTCATCTTGGCTTTGAATGCATTTACAGCACTTATCATGTCAGCAACAGTTTTACCTTTGCCTTGCAGCTCACAGTTCTAATGGTTAAGTTTCCCAGTGATGTCCGTTAAAAATGCAAGGTCAAGAATCCATTCAGTGTCCTCCAGCTACGAGATGTCTTCACCTTTGGATTGCATGAACTCCTTGATTTCACACAAAAGTGAAAAAAAAAACGTTGCAAAACTCGTCCCCTGCTGAGCCATCGGATTTCTGTGTGTAGTAACAGGTCGCCATATTCCGCTGACAGCTCCTCCAATAGCACTTTGCTGTTTGGCTTTGGAGCGGATGCTATTTATGATCTTCTCAACAGGAGTCATCACGCGCTCAAATCCGGTCACTTTTGAACATATCGCCTGCTGATGAATGATGCAGTGGTAATGTAGAAATGTTGGGAGTCACCTTTGCAGTGTGCGATGAAACCTGCGTGCCGGCCGATCATGGCAGGAGCCCCGTCTGTAGTCATGGACACCAACTTTTCTAGTGGTACTTCATTTTCCACAAGAAAACTCTTAACTGCGTTGTAGATATCAACCCCCCTTGTAGTTGTCTGGAGGGGCAGTGATGCCAGAAGTTCCTCTTTAGTGGAGAAGTCATCAAAAACCATACGAATAACGACCATCAGCTGTGCTGAACTGCTGCAGTCCACAGACTCGTCACACTGGATGCTAAACCACTTGCATGTTGCCACATCCTGCTCCAGCTGCTCTGTTAAGTTCTGACATAGCCGTCACTCTTCTTACCATTGTACTTGTGCCCAGTTGGACGTTGGAGAGAGTGGAGATGACATCGGTTCCATTCTTCTCATCTTTAAACACAGGCTTTGCGATTATCATCATTGCTTCTCTGAAAACGTCTTCTTGTTCTTAATCAAAAATGACGCTTCTGTTGTTTTTTGTGACTTTTCCACCGGCTTCTTGAATAAAGACTGCTGTTTGCCCAAAGCTGCCTTTAACTCACGTGCTTTTTCTGTCCGTAGTGCGCTGCTAGGTGGGTAGCTAGCATTGTAGCTTGTATGACAAGTACTGAAGAGTCTCTCCACATTGTGCTGCTTTGCTGTCGCCACAGTCGTACCACAAATGAGACACACACATTTTTCTCTCACAAGCGTAAAAAAGAAATCCTCCTCCCAATCACTAGGAAAATTATATGTTTTCTTTCGTTTTTCAGCCATTTTCAGTTGGTATCCAGATCCTTATTGCAGCCGCAGCCGCCCGCTAGCTTAACGCCAAATCAAACTAGTAGGTCAAAGAAAGTTCATGTTTACGTCTTCTTCTTCTACGGTTTTTATTGGCAGCTTGCAGCCTGTGTGATTGCACTACTGCCACATTCATGTACTATTTATATGTCGATGGTAAAATATAAAAACATACAAAATATAAAATTTTTTTGTTCTTAAAAATGATCAGTTAATAGTTTCATTTTCAAATAAGCATTGATGCAACTGTGACTCAAAAAGAAGAGCAACACAATAAAAAAATGAGATATCAAGTCAAGTTCAGTGGTGACTAGTGCTATTTTTAGAACATAGCCAGCGGGCACCCCATGCTTACCCCAAGAGCACCTTGGTGCCCGCGGGCACCACGTTGGTGACCCCTGCTCTAAACATTGGTTCATGGGAGTCTCTAACCAGCAATTTGCTCTTTAAGTCCTCATGTTTCCTCCCACAGTACAAAAACATGCACATTAGGGTAATTCTCTTGATTTTCTATATCCACAGTTATAATTGGTTATGGATAACGTAAATTAACACCTTGCTTGTGGTGAATTTATCTGTTTTTACTTCTTATCAGGCAATACCTGCAGAAAACATGGCAGCCCAGGTGAAACCTCCCTGGGGGGAATTCCTGCACTCCTTATTTCCGTGCTGTTTCAGAAAAAGTGATCAACCACAAATCATCACCCCAATGATGGAGCTGAAGCCCGCACAGCCAATGCCTAACCCACAGGAGCTGAACTCCAAGTTCAGTGAGCTGGTGGTATGTTCAGAGCCAAAGTAAATATTTGTTTTCAGAACAAGTCATTAAAAAGTCTTCCTCTTTGTCTCTCGTATTCAGGATGAACTGGAGCTCTCAGAGGAGCACAGAAAAGCCATGTTTGCTCTGCCAGCTGAGAAGAAGTGGCAGATTTACTGCAGTAAGAAAACGGTAAGAACTGAAATATGATGTAAAAATCCTCAGTTGCAGCTGGCTGATGGCTCATGTACGGCTGAAAGTGGAAAAATGAGAATCTGGTGCAAAAGTTTGATTATGCCAGTAATCCAACCTAAAACTATGGTCAGTGACCTGTACTTGTATAGCACCTTCTAGGGTTCCACAACCCCCAAAGCACTTCATAACACAGTTAGTCATCCACCCATTCACTCCCTGGGGATGATGAGCTACAGTGTAGCCACAGCTGCCCTGGGGTGCACTGACGGAAGTGAGACTGCCAAAGACAGGCACCAATGGTCCCTCTGACCTCCACCAGCAGGCAATGCGGGTTAAGTGTCTTGCCCAAGGACACAACAGCAGCTTCCTCTGGCGGGAATCGGGATCAAACCTACAACCTTTCAATTACTGGACAACCCACTCTACCTCCTGAGCTACTGCTACCCAACTGTCAAACTAATCTGAGACATACTCATTCCATGCAAAGCCAGATATTTTAGCTTTCATTTGTTATAACTGTGATGATTATGGCTTACAGCTGATTAAAACCCCACATTCGAAATCTTAGACTATCGTGGAAAGGTTCAGTATTCTAGACTCTAATCAGCTGATGAATCCAGAACACCTGCTGAGTGTTCCTGAGCCTTTAGATGGCCTCTCAGTCTAAGCTGGATTACTGACATAGATGGACTTTAGCACCAGATTCTCATTGCTCCAGTTTCACCTGTAGGCAATACCATGTTTAGTAACACACCTGTTGTACAGGTAACATATGTGACAGGAAAGAATTGTGTTTTCATGCTGACAAAGAATCAGAGGACTCCATTGGTCTAAAAGGAAACTACAATAATCAAACTTAGAAGTAATAAATGCACGTGTGACAGATGTGTCCTGATCTGCTCAGAAGTTGTGTTTTGGTTTGAGCAAGTCGCCACACACACTCTCCACGTTTACCGAAACCAAACCACGGCCCCGCGTTGCTTTTCAACACGCTTTTATTTAGAGAAGATGAAACAATCCTTTACATAGCGCCTCTCAAGATAAAACTCTCAAGCCAGTTCATGAGGACAAAAATTTAAAAATGATTAAAAACAACAAAAATGGCAAAAGTAAAAATTGCGATAAAAATGTGAGGAAAGAGAATAAGAAAATGAAAAAGAAAGAGGTCATCAGTGGGTCCCGGGGAAGTCAGAACCGGTAGAAAGAGCTGAACGAGGAGAAGGTAGTGATGAAGAATCAACCGAAGGTCACACCAAAGCCAGCCTGAACAGATGAGTTTCCAGCTGGAGACCACAGAGTCCACTGATCGCAGAGATCTGAACAACAAAAAACACAACATCCCATCCATGTGTGTCCCACAGCTTCACACAAGGGTCTCCACTAGCACACTCGTTACTCTGCTCAGGGATCATATAATGGTTTGTGACGTTTGGTGGTTACTTTTAATAAATTGTCATTAGAATATAAAGGTATGCAATGTAATTTTATATTCCATAACAATATGAGTTATAAATATTATTGAGCCTTTAATTTTCAATTACCGATGAAACTAGGTACTTTGGGTAAGCCAGTGAACCAACACTTGACACAGAGACAAACATATAGTTTATAAAGATCAGTTTATTACTATACTTCTATTATTAATGATGATGAAGGGCAAATGATTATAAATGGTAACACAGTGATAATAAATGAGACAATTAATGAACTCTGATGAAACATGGCCTGGTGTGTTTAAGAGCTTCACTAAGTGACTCAGAAAGGTGCATGTCTGGGTTTATAAAACACATTTGGCTGTTTGTTTGATGTAATTTAACAAGTTATCAAATTAATATCAACCACCCTGATGCCACTGAACAGCTTACGCACCAGGATCGTGGAAGTTCTTGGAGATCCAGTCTGTAAGCAAAGCCATCTAGGCAGAGCGAGTGAGTGGACTTCTGACGTATCTGAAGATCGTAGACACTCAGCATGCGCACGACTGCTCACAAGATACTTCCCAGGTGGCTTCTGGTGGACGGTTTCCCATCTGATGAGTGGGTGGTGGATTGAGCAAATAATAATTGATTCAAAAAGGATGGTTCATATGCTGCTGAAATTATTCCACTGAAAAATCTGGTTCATTCCCATAGGATGGTCATTTAGCATGAGCTGTGAGCTCTGGCTGGAACTGGGGAAAATAGTAAGTGAGATCACTTTTAAGTAGTGTTTGTTTATAAACTTGGACCTACCAGATCTGAGAAATTTGTATAGCATTTACCACGACCCTCAGACATCACACCTTCCTCTCAGAAGAGCCTGAATTCATTCAATGTGGCGTAAATCTGTCCACCATCCGGTGCCTGGTGGTGGTGGGGGTGGGGGGAGCAGTGTGCTACCAACACTATTTGTAGTGGGGACGGTGTGCTGCTGACCTCTACTCAGGACGTTGTGGATCGGTGGGCAGAATACTTCGAAGATCTCCTCAATCCCACCGACACGTCTTCCAGTGAGGAAGCAGAGTCTGGGTACTTTGAGTTGGGCTCTCAAATCTCTGGTGCTGAGGTCACTGAGGGGGTTAAAAAGCTCCTCTGTGGCAAGTTTCCGGGGTGGATGAGATCCGCCCGGAGTTCCTTAAGGCTCTGGATGTTATAGGGCTGTGTTGGCTGACACGGCTCTGCAATATTGCGTGGACATCAGGGTCAGTCCCTCTGGACTGGCAGACCGGGGTGGTGGTCCCCTTATTTAAAAAGGGGGACCGCAGGGTGTGTTCCAACTACAGGGGGATCACACTCCTGAGCCATCCTGGTAAGGTCTATTCAGGGGTTCTGGAGAAGAGGGTCCATCAGATTGTTGAACCTCAGATGCAGGCACGGATAAAGTAAAAATGGGTTTAATGACAGGATACGGCAGGAACAACGAGAACAACACGACAAACAACAATGACCCGACAATGACTGATACAAGAAGGGAGGTATAAATACACAGGAGAAAATCAGGAACACATGGGCAGGTTAACAAGGGGCAGGTGAGACAAATAGAAACTAATCAGGAGGCAGGGGAGAGTCACAGACGGAGGGAGGCATGAGCAGATTGTGACAGTTAATGCTTTATAATTCCGACCAGACATGGAGACAGAGGTAAAAAAGAGAAAGGGGCAATGATGAACCAATGATGAACAAGAGTCTGCTTCTAGACCTGTAGAAAGAGAAAACCAACACACAACAATACAACAGGAGCAAGCTATCACTGCGTCAACCTGATGAGGAAATCTAAAATCAACATTGTTTAACTGAACAATCACACGATAACAAATCACAGTGCATTTGGTGCCAACCACAGCCTTAAGACCTGTGTTGAACGTGCCCAAGCCCATACTTATGAGAGCACCATGTGAGCACCTGTGTGTGTACACGCGCTTGTTTAGGTAAGGTTCCTCTATAGGAGCGTCCAATAGAGAGTGTGAGGGACCACAGATCCGCCCCCCCAAAGATGCGCAGGAGACGGGGGGAGCTCCAAGTCCCAGAGATCCAGGCGCTGCCCCAGAGCACAGGAACCCCAAGGAGACTGCAACCAGAAAGGCCCCCGCCCCCCTCGAGAGGCACAGAGGATCGCCCCGGGGGGCCACAACCAGCAGCCGGCAGAGTCCCAGGAGACATCAGCGGCAAGCCCACAGGCCCGCCCGCAGCCTCCCACCCCCTAGCCGGCCGAGCCTGGAACCCAGCGACCCGCGACCCAGAGGTGACCAGCCCCGCCGGGGACATAGAAATATCACGTCTCTCCAGCTGTTTGAATCTAGGCTGAAAACACATTTATTTAAAGCTGCCTATGCAGTGTAATTGTGACCGAATGGTTGTGTTATGCTGGTTGTCTTTAATTTTTTTGGTTCTATTGTGTTTAATGGTGTTTTATTAGTGTATTTCATTGTGAATGTTTTAATGTATGGTGACCACTGATGTTAGAAAGGCATCTGAAATAAAAGGAAATAATAAAAACTATTATTATCCTGAAAATAACAGGATGTACGTGAAAAGAAGCCAAAATAGGTGCGATGGTGTCTCTGTCTTCTTCTTGTCTAAAGGTAAGTTGCTGCAGGTGGAGATCTGACTCATTTAAACCAAAGTAAAAAAAGTAGCTGTAATCTAAACCAGACGTTAGACATGCATGAATAACTCCTTAGAAGGATGGTAGGACTTCTCTTTAACTAGAATCCTGAGATGAAAGAAGCTTGTTTGGACAACAGCACTTACCTGTTTGTTATGCTTAAAGGAACTAATAATAGTACTGTCCCTGCCTTTTGTATTTTTACCTTTTGTTTTGCATCTCTAAACTTTTGATTTTACTAAACATAATAATTAACAGTTTTTGATGAGACACAAGAAGTTCAGTTCCATCCATGATTTAAAGTTAAAGTCCCATTAGTCATCACACGCTGGTGACATTCCTCTGCATCTGACCCATCCCCGTGGGGAGGGGTGAGCTGCGGCTGTGGCTGCACTCAGGAACTATTTGGTGGTTTCACCCCCAATCCAAACCCTTTAAAGTTGATTGTGTAGCAGGGAGCCTTGGGTCCCATTTTGAAGTCTTTGGTATGAACCTCAATTTCCCAGTCCCAGGGTGGACACTTTACCACTAGGCCAGTGAGAAGGTTTGACATCTTCTTGACAGTTTTTCATAAAAGATGCAACTGTTGAGAGGGAGGAAGTTGGGTTTGTTTTGTCCAGAAAGCAATACAAATAATTGTTTCACTTCACCCAAGATGCAGCATATAAAGAGAGAACAAGAGAGGGTCTAGAAATGAACCCTAGGGAAAGCCATAATGTACTGCAGGTGAGGATTCATGACTGAGATGGACAAAGTCCTGCCAATGAAGTAAGACTAAAAAAACCTGCACATAGCTGGAGGTTTGAGGAGCATCTGGTGGTCAGTTGGGTCAAAAGATCTAAAAGAACTTGAACTAATTTGTCCACCTGAATCTCTGGTTTAAATTAGATCATTACAAACTATTACATTTGCTGCTTCAGTGCTTGAAGTTTTCTAACATAGAAAAACTCAAGAAGATTGCAACTACTGATAGACCTACTAGACAGAAAGTAAATTCCCAATGTTTTTTCTTATTTAGTCTAACTTGATTCGGGTGTCTACCAATGATGATTTGGTTTTTTTTTTTGTGTCTTTCAGGAAGCAGATGAGAAAGGAGCAACTAGTTGGCCCGAGTTTTACATAGATCAGATCAACTCCATGGCTGCTGTAAGTGGAACAGAACCATACTCTATTACGTCATGGCAATAATTGCTGCTTGTTGTTATAGTTAAATAAAAAGGACCTGAAATGTTTATGCTCATGTATTTAGCAGACGCTTTTCTCCAAAGCAACTTACAGGTGATAATGAGGCCAGCAGGTTGCCCTTGAGGCTAACAACAAACACTAATCGCTTCGCCCTGAAAGGGGGGGGGGGGGGGGGGGGGGGCTTCTATCTTCAGAGACACATTTATCTGTAAACAGTCAGTGTCTGGTTATTGTGACTCTTTTGAATATCTTTGCTTTGAAGTTAAAGGTGCACCCAAGTTACTTGCACTTATCTACAGACCACCAGGACCCTCTCAGACTTTCCTGGGTGACTTTGTCGAGCTCCTTTCTGTCATCACTATGGATTACGCACATCTTATCATTAGCGGTGATTTTAATATTTATGCTGATAATGCTACCAACAGATCTTCAGTACATTCCTTGATTTGGTTGGGTTGTTTGACCTTAAACAAAATGTCCCTGCTCTAACACACTCGACCTAACCCTAGCTAGAGACGATGATGTGTCAAACATTGTTGTTAAACATGTGGGACTATCTGATTATTTCTGTGTTTTCGCTAAGACATCAGTCTCACCTGCTACACTTATATCTACAGTTGTTTGAAAAAAATGTACGTAGGTGACCACGCTGCTTCAGCTTTTACCGAACAGATGAACTTATCAACACGTCCAACATCCAGCTGTGTTGAGTAGCTCTGATCCAGCTTCATCTCCAAAACCCTTGAAGTCCTTGACACCATTGCACCTGAAAAGGCCAAACTTATCTCTGGCAAACAGAAAGCTCCATGGAGGTTCGCTAGATCTGTTACTGACCCAAGACGAGAATGTAGGAAAACAGAGCGCCGGGTCAGGAAAACTAACCTACCAGATCAATGTCAGACCTCCAAAATGCAGCTGCATACGTGTAAAAGGAGATAAAAAAGGTGAAACTAGCCTTTTTCTCCAAAGTCATTAGTAAAAACATTAGCATTTACTGTATCCTGCTTGCTACTGTTGAAAGGCTAACTCCCAGCACAGTTAGCCTGATTTCATATCTCGGACTAAGTGATGAATTTGCCTCCTTCTTCACTGACAAAATCTCCAACATTAGATTAGCCATTCACTCTTCTAATGCCGGGATCACACTGTGTGATTTTTGGCCATCTTAGCCAAATCCCTCACCCTGAGCAGAATGATGACAAATACATTCAACGTCAGGGTGATTTGCATATATGTGCACCATGCTGTCAACGTACAATGTGATCGGCTCTGCAACAGCTTTTTGAGCCGTGTCACGACCAAATCAGCCTCCAAAAGTCTACAAGAATGCTTGAAAACCTTCAATTCTTGTCTGCAACCGACCAATGAAAACACACCTTTGGCATGCCGCAGCAGCAAGACTCCGCCTCTCTCTCTGTCTCTAACAGGGCTTGCTGAAAAGCCTGGGGTCATGATGAAGTTCTGGATTTAGCCTCAGACAGGCTCATGGCTGTTTTAATGTTCTGGCTGAATCTGTGCTCCGCTGCCACACGGACTAACAAGCGATCCTGGGGGTGATGTTCATAACTGGGGAGACTGCTCTGTATTTATGGTCTCTCAATAGAAGGTTCTATTTGAATTTTGAGAAAATTTGTTGTTTTAAAATGACTTAAATATGCTTTAATCATGGAGTAGGCTAGCGTGACGTATCTCTGAATCACCGCGGCGCAGCTCTGTGGAAGGCTGAGCGGATGATGCTTTTGCCACTACATTTTGTTAGGGGTTGTTTCAGCCAAATGTTTTAAATCGCTCACTCCTGCATGCGCTCTTCTGCACCCATTGGTCGTGGTTCCTTGAATTCCTCTACCTGCTGTCTGGACAGCTTGCCTACAAACTTTTTAAAAATATTTTTAGTTGCCTGAAAGCTGAGGTACTGGAAAATGTTAACTGCTCTTTAATGTCAGGAATTTTTCCTAAAACACCGAAAACTGCTGCTGTGAAACCCTTCTCCCTGTCACCCCGCTTCTCCTCCAGCTTCACTGGCTGCCAGTCACCTTCAGGGTTCATTTCAAGATCCTGGTTCTGGTCTATAGGGCCTTACATGGACAAGCACCATCTTACATTGGTGATCTTCTTAGTCCCTACACCCCCAGCAGGTCCCTGAGGTCCAGTGATCAAAGCCTACTGGTTGTGCAGCACCAGGCTAAAGGTCAAAGGTGACAGATCATCTGCTGCTGTGGCCCCCAGACTCTGGACCTCTCTCCCCCTGAGCCTGAGATCAGTGGACTCAGTGGTCTCCTTTAAAAAGCAGCTGAAGACTCACTTGTTCAAGCTGGCTTTTGTATGACCTTCTTCACCTCTCTCTCTTTATTCTGCTCTCCCCACCTATTCCACCTTCCTCAGGATCCACTGGTTTCCCTCTTTCCTGTTCACTCTCTCTCTTTCTTTACATTTTTAATCACAACTGTCTATTTTTTCTCATTTTAAATATATTTTTAAACATTTTCTAAACGCTTTTTATATTTTTACATTTTTCGTTTTTTTATCTTGAGAGGCGCTATAGCAATGATATTTTCTTCTTTCTTCTTCTTCTAAAGAAGAGGAAACGAGATCCTCAGTGTTGAACAACCGACCGATCTCTAATCTCCCTCTGATGGAAACATCATTGAAAAGGTGGTAATGATCCAAATAAACTACTATTTAGAGTCAAATAACATCATGGACGGTCTTCAGTCAGGCCGTAGACAGCACCACAGCACAGAGACTGCACTGATCAAGGTATGAAACGACATTCGTCTCAACACTGATCCAGCTAAAGCATCTGTCCTGATGATGCTTGACCTCAGTGCAGCTTTTGATACTGTGGACCACAACATCCTTCTGGACAGACTCAAACTGGGTGGGACTACCAGGCACAGTGCTTGAGTGGTTTCAGTTCTGTCTCAAAGACAGGGTCTATGTTGTCTCTATTAGAGACTACCAATCAAAGTCTCAATTCTAGGACCACTACTCTTTAATCTCTTTATGCTCCCCCTGGGTCAGGTCATACTTGATAACATCGCCTATCATAGCTATGCTGATGACACCCAGATCTACCTAGCCCTATCACCTAGTGACTGTCGTACACTGGACTCACTCTGTCAGTGTTTGGAACAAGTAAACGACTGGATGCAGTCAAACTTCCTTCAGCTAAACAAAGACAAGACTTTCACTCGCTCGTGAACAAGACCTGAGATACTTAAACTCCTCACTTGGGGAAGAACCTCATCCCTGACCTGGAGACAGCATTCCACCCTTTTCCGACTCAAGACCATGGTCTGAGATTTAGAGGAGCTGATTAAATAAAACATTTTCTTTTTATTTCAGTTTAAATGTTGTGTAGATTAGACTGTATGCTCAGATCTGCATCAATAAGTTATAAACAGTTTAGCGATTATCGATAAAGTGAAGAGAATATACCAGTCTGGGGATTATTGATTTATTGGACAAAATCTGGGGCAGCAAAAATAGTTTCCAATCGTCTTTAGCTCTAAAATAAATGATGTTGCTATGAAACGGTAGCTCAGAGTACACGTCTGACTTATAAATTCATTGGTTAAAGACTAATACTCTTTAATTGTTGGTAAAAGTCAGGACAAAATCCTTAATCTTTTTAAGTGAAGGCTATTCATTGTCTCCAACAGAAAGTACTCTAACAGTGTTTTATTCTGTTTATAATAATGTGACAGTTGATTCAAGCCCTGTCTCTCCAGAGAAAGTCTCTGCTGGCATTAGAAGATGAAGATCATAGCAGGCAGAAGGTCATTGATGGTCTGAAAACAGCACTACGAACTCAGCCAATAAGGTTCTTGTTCTCAGTCTTACTGGTACTTGTTCTGTGGACCTCAGATAACTGCAAAATGACATGATCTGATTTCTGGCAGGTTTGTAACAGGATTCATTGAGCTGGATGGTCTCTCCTGCATCCTGAACTTTCTCAAGTCAATGAACTACAAGACATCTGAGTCTCAGATCCATACATCTCTGATTGGCTGCATCAAAGCCTTAATGAACAGCTCTCAAGGCAGAACTCATGTCTTGGGACACTGTGAGAGTATTAACATCATTGCACAAAGTCTGGCCACCGAAAACATCAAAACCAAGGTATGAGAGTAATTTACTGTCTGTGAGGGTACAGACATTTTATATTATGTTCATTTGAATTCTGTTATTTCAGCTTCGAGGAACCTTAGTCAGTGAGCCGTCTAGGAAGAGTCAGGCTTTAGAATGAAAGAAAACAAACTAGAACTATGTGCACAGGTTTCAGCCTCAGGTAAATAACTTCCTGCTCTACCTGTCTGAGCCTGAACTCCACCCACAACTCAAATAATCTGTGAAACAATTTCCTGCTCGACTTGCCAAAAATATCTCACATCGATTCATCTAACCTTGAAAATGTTGACATTTAACAAGCTCACAGCTGCATGACCAGAACAATCTACAGACAGACCCAGAGCAGCTGAAATGACCAGGATAGGCCTACTGGGGTGTGAGAATCACAAAAAAGACTCAGAACGATTGGACCAGTCATCATTTCTACAGACGATTAACAGACAGAACAAAGTTAATGGCAGCAAAAACAGTAAATAAAAGCATGAAGAGGAAAGAGCAGATGTGGTTAGTACATCCTCCAGCAGTCTAAGCCTATAGCAGCATAACTAAAGAGATGAGTCAGAATAACCCAAGATAACCCTAACCAGGTGTCTGCCTCATGGATGAAAACTGGAAGCTAGTTCCACCTGTTTAGGGAACAACAGCATAACAAGTTTATCCCATGATGTCTAATAATGAATTCTTCTGAGATTAGTTGATGACGTAGACCATATATGGTCAGCAACAAATGTAATGTAAAAATTTATATCAGTTCATATTTTGAATCTTTGTTTTCCTCTCAAAACTGCCACTGTCCGTCCACTGCTTTGGCTGTCCTTGACAGACATGGTGACACCAGACAGGCATGCTCTTCGGTGAAAGACCTTGTTACCAAGCCAACAGTCAGCATTTAGTTGTGTTTTCTTAAGACCAGAACCACTTTTTCTTTAAAGTTCATTAGAAGGTCAAAAGTCATTGAATGAGCTATTTTCTTATTTGTATTAATTTTAAAATATTACATAAAACATAGAAATAACACTTCAGGTTAAAAGCTAACAATGGTTACATTAGGGTAGCTGCATGCTGTTATGCAAGTCTGGTACCTGTACAAATACCAGTCCTCTATAGATCCTAGTCCTTTGTTTGAGTGCAGTACACACCACAGTCCACTAATTGGACCAGTATAGACCCCAGTCCATTCTCAAAAATCTGTTTAGAACCCAGTACAGACCAGTAAAGAGACTGGTCCATGTTCTGAACCAGTATAGCTCCCAAGCCCCTGTTGCACCAGCAAAGATACCAGTCTCCTGTCTGGACCAGTATACAAACTAGTCAGAGAAGACCAAATTAGCCTCTGTGAGTTCAATCTTATAGCTTGACTTAGCTTACGATTCCTTGTCTTGTCTTGACATAGCTTACTTATCTTGACTGGACTTTGCGATAATTACTTGGCTTGAGTTAGCTGTGTGATAATCGACTGTAACGCTAGAGCTGTGGCAGCAGAGAGCTTCTGTCGGGAGGAACACAGGAAGGAATAATGGAGCAGGCACAGGTCAGCATGGCTGGGTAAATGCAGAGGGACACGAAAACAGACCAGGAACATGAACCATGACACAAACCATCCATATTGTTGAAGAGAGAGTAGATGATTCAGTTTCATGATAAAATGTGAATCGTGAAGTCCGATTTGAACTCATCCCATTGTGTCTTCAGGTGGCTGTTTTAGAGATTCTTGGAGCTGTGTGTTTGGTACCAGGAGGCCATAAGAAGGTCCTTGAGGCTATGCTGCACTTCCAGGATTTTGCCTCTGAGAGAACTCGTTTCCAGGTCTGCTGTTGTGTATACTATTATACTATTACTGTTGTAACCTCATTAAAACTAAATTCAGTGTTGACCCTGAGCTCATATTTGAAATCTTCCTGCATTTCTGGACCAAACCAAATTAATCTGAAGACAAAAAAACCATCTCAGAAGTGTCTTTGTATTTCACTTTCTGATTGTGATCAAATGTTTCTCCATCATTTATGTCACAAACCATTCAGTCAGTAAAGTTAGTTAAGTTCCAACAGATACTTTCATAACTCTGAGGTCACACAAACAGACTTGATTAACTGCCTTACTGCTTCTAAAAAATAACCATCCATCCATAAATCCATTCCATAAAAAATAGACATGCTGCAAATGACAATGTCTGAACAAATAAGACAAAACTGAGCCTGATAAATGATTTCACTAACTTTTTAAGTCTAAATTCAGAAAAGACAGAGGACATCATTAGGGCTGCCATGATTTGTCGACTCAACATGATGGCATCGACAAACAAAATAGTCGACAATTTAATTAATAGTCTACCTGTTATTTTATATAGGTTTTTTTCATCTCGCCTGCTGCGGCACGTTTGGCGGCTTCTCCCTTCCTTTCTGCTCAGCCGCCGCTTTAGCTCATGCTAGTGCATGTGTAATGGTGGTGTCACAATGCACTGGTGAGTGGAGCGGAGGTAAGGATCCAAACGCTGGGTAGGAATCAGACAGGCAGACAACCTGGGACAGGTAAAGTCTTTTAATAATAAACACGCACAGGACATGGGAACAATGAGCCAACAAGAGACACAGAACTGAAGGGGTTTAAAAACATGAGGGCTGGGAGCCTGGGTGATTGGAAAACAAGAGGCAGGTGGGAGCAATTAACAGAGACACATGGCTGAACAGAATGGGGAGACAGGACAGGGTGTGACAGTCCCCCCCCCCCCCCCCCCAAAAAAAAGGGCGGATTCCAGACGCCCATAGGAACACAGAGCAGGGTGGGAGGAGGGGGACCCGGAGGGAGGGCCAAGAGGGACCGATGGAGAGGAGGCAGGGACCAGTAGAGTCCGGGGGCCTGCGCCTGGGGCAGGGGAGGAGGCGACAACGGGCCCTTGGGGGCCTGCGTCTGGCGAGGGCAAGAACAGCGGTGACCGGAAGCAGAGACGCTGGAGGAGACGTCCTTGACTTTTGGACTGGAGGCGGCAGCGCCGACCACTGGGCTGGAGACAACGGTGTCGACCACTGGACTGGAGACAACGGTGTCGACCACTGGACTGGAGACAACGGTGTCGACCACTGGACTGGAGATGGCGTCGACCACGGGACTGGAGACGGCGACGTTTGACTGGAGAAGGAAGTGACGCGCCACCATCAGCGTCAGCCTGAAGAAGCCGGCAGCCGTCGGCGAAACTGTAGCTACAAACAGGTAAACAAAACTGTTTCTGTGTTTAAAAAAGAACGAAAGAATGGAATTAGAAAGACACAGCAAGAACACACCTAAGATGACTGGAGGGACATTGACCTCTGGACTGGAGGGGATGTCGGCCTCTGGACTGGAGGGGACGTCGACCTCTGGACTGGAGGGGACGTCGAACTCTGGACTGGAGGGGACGTCGGCCTCTGGACTGGAGGGGACGTCGACCACAGGACTGGAGGGGACGTCGACCTCTGGACTGGAGGGGATGTCGGCCTCTGGACTGGAGGGGACGTCGACCTCTGGACTGGAGGGATCGTCGACCTCTGGACTGGAGGGATCGTCGACCTCTGGACTGGAGGGAACGGCGACCTCTGGACAGCAGGGGACATTGACCTCTAGATAGGAGGGGACGTCAACCTCTGGACACAAAGGAGCGTCAACCTCTGGACTGGAAAGAGCGTCAACCTCTGGACTGGAAAGAGCATCAACCTCTGGACTGGAAAGAGCGTCAACCTCTGGACTGGAAAGAGCGTCGACCTCTGGGCTGGAGGCGGCGGCGTCGACCACTGGGCTGGAGGCGGCGGCGTCGACCACTGGACTGGAGACGACGATGTCGACCACGGGACTGGAGACGGCGACGTTGGACTGGAGGGGACGTCGGCCTCTGGACTGGAGGGGATGTCGGCCTCTGGACTGGAGGGGACGTCGACCACGGGACTGGAGACGACGGTGTCAACCACTGGACTGGAGACGGCGTCGACCACTGGGCTGGAGACGACGGCATCGACCACAGGACCGGAGATGACGGCATCGACCACTGGACTGGAGACGGCGTCGACCACGGGACTGGAGACGGCGACGTTGGACTGGAGGGGATGTCGGCCTCTGGACTGGAGGGGATGTCGACCTCTGGACTGGAGGGATCGTCGACCTCTGGACTGGAGGGATCGTCGACCTCTGGACTGGAGGGAACGGCGACCTCTGGACAGGAGGGGACATTGACCTCTAGATAGGAGGGGACGTCGACCACTGGACACAAAGGAGTGTCGACCACTGGACACAAAGGAGCGTCAACCTCTGGACTGGAAAGAGCGTCGACCTCTGGACTGGAAAGAGCGTCGACCTCTGGACTGGAAAGAGCGTCGACCATTGGACTGGAGAGAGCGTCGACCTCTGGACTGGAGAGAGCGTCGACCTCTGGACTGGAAAGAGCGTCGACCTCTGGACTGGAGAGAGCGTCGACCTCTGGACACAAAGGAGCGTCGACCTCTGGACACAAAGGAGCGTCAACCTCTGGACTGGAGAGAGCGTCGACCTCTGGACTGGAAAGAGCGTCGACCTCTGGACTGGAAAGAGCGTCGACCATTGGACTGGAGAGAGCGTCGACCTCTGGACTGGAGAGAGCGTCGACCTCTGGACTGGAAAGAGCGTCGACCATTGGACTGGAGAGAGTGTCGACCTCTGGACTGGAACCTAAAGGATTATTAGGAACACCTGTTCAACTTAATGTTCTCCTTAATGCCATTATCTAATTAACCAATCGCAGTTGCTTCAATGCATTTAGGGGTGTGGTCCTGGTTAAGACCATCTCCTGAACTCCAAACTGAAGGTCAGAATGGGAAAGAAAGGCGAGTTAAGCTATTTTGAGCATGGCATGGTTGTTGGTGCCAGACGGGCCGGTCTGAGTATTTCACAATCTACTCAGTTACTGGGATTTTCACCCACAACTATTTCTAGAGTTTACAAAGAATGGTGTGAAAAGGGAAAAACATCCAGTATGCAGCAGTCCTGTGGGCCAAAATGCCTTGTTGATGCTAGAGGTCAGAGGAGAATGGGCCGACTGATTCAAGCTGATAGAAGAGCAACTTTGACTGAAATAACCACTCGTTACAACCGAGGAATGCAGCAAAGCATTTGTGAAGCCACAACACGCACAACCATGTGCTACAGCAGCAGAAGACCCCACCGGGTACCACTCATCTCCACTACAAACAGGAAAACGAGGCTACGATTTGCACCGGCTCACCAAAACTGGACAGTTGAAGACTGAAAATATGTTGCCTGGACTGAAGAGTCTGGATTTCTGTTGAGACATTCAAATGGTAGAGTCAGAATTCGGCGTAAACAGAATGAGAACATGGATCCATCATGCCTTGTTACCACTGTGCAGGCTGCTGGTGGTGGTATCATGGTGTGGGGGATGTTTTCTTGGCACACTTTAGACCCCTTAGTCCCAATTGGGCATGGTTTAAATGCCACGGGCTACCTGAGCATTGTTTCTGACCGTGTCCCTCCCTTCATGACCACCATGTACCCATCCTCTGATGGCTACTTCCAGCAGGATAATGCGTCCTGTCATGAAGCTCCAATCATTTCTAATTGGTTTCTTGAACATGACAATGAGTTCACTACTACAACGGCCCCCACAGTCACCAGATCTCAACCTCATAGATCATCTTTGGGATGTGGTGGAATGGGAGCTTTGTGCCCTGGATGTGCATCCCACACATCTCCATCAACTGCAAGGTGCTGTCCTATCAATGTGGACCAACGTTTCTAAAGAATGCTTTCAGCACCTTGTTGAATCAACACCATGTCGAGTTAAGGCAGTTCTGAAGGTGAAAGGTGAAAGGTGAAAGGTTTAAATTAGCTCATTTGAATGTGTGTAGTTTAAGGAATAAAATAGATGATATTCAAGATATTGTAGAAAAGTATAATTTACAGGTAATGGCAATAACAGAAACACATTTGGATTTGACAATAAATAGTTCTTTATTAGACATAAATGGGTACAGTCTCTTTAGATTGGATAGAACTTTACATGGAGGTGGTGTTGCTTTTTATATTCAAAATCATATTCCTGTTAAGGTGAGAACAGAGTTCACAATTACAGGTGTGGAAGCACTCTGGTTACAGTTACAATTTCCTCATTTGAAATCTGTTTTAGTTGGATGTTGCTACAGACCGCCGGATGCTGCTGGAATGTATCTCCATCAAATAGGTGAAATGTTAGATATGGTTTGTGACACAGGAAATGAGATTTACCTATTAGGGGACTTAAACATTGATTGGAAATCAAGAAATTGCTCATTAAAGAGCAAATTAACCTCATTTGCTAATACTTTTAATTTGTCACAAGTTGTAAAAGATTTCACAAGAGTGCAGGTTAAAAATAATGGTGTCTGCTCTAAAACGTGTATTGATTTAATTTTTACTAATATGGCTGAATTATGTTCTGAGGCAATTTCTGTTCCAGTTGGATGCAGTGACCATAATTTGGCTGCTATTTAAAGAAAAGTCAAGGTGCCAAAAGGTCAACACTTTATATATAAAAGAATCTTTAAAAACTTTAAAGAGAGTGATTTTGTAGAAGAAATAAGAAACATACATTGGAAAGATGTAACAAAGGAGCAGGATCCGGGTAAAGCTGTAGACATAAATGATAATTTGTTAACAAAGGTGATGAATAAACATGCACCGATGAGGAAACAGGCAGTAAGAAATGTAGCTTCTCCATGTCTGGATACAGAACTTAAGGAACGTATGAGGCAGAGGGACAAATTAAAATTAGAAGCAATAAAAACAAATCAATTGGAAACATGGTGCGAATATCGCAAAATACGGAAAATTGTAACCAAACTGAATAAAAACAAAAAACAATTATATTATCATAGAAGAATCATAGAAGCTAAATTAGATCATGCAAAGGTGTGGGGTACATTAAATGAACTTATGGGGGTTACAAAGAGGAAGGCACCTACTCTTCTAGAGGCAGGTGGAGTTTTTTTAACCAAACCAAAAGAAATAGCTGATTATTTAAAACTGTTTTTTATCAATAAAATTAAAACATTGAATAATACCAGGGAGGAGAGAAAAGAAGAAAATACATCTTATCAAAGAATTAAGGACGATATCATGCAAATGAAAGATTGTGAGTTTAAGTTTATGGAGGTATCAGAGGATTGCATAAAAAAATTAATCTTAAATAGTAAAGATAAACCCCCTGGAATGGATGATATTGATATAAGATTGCTAAAATTGGTGGCAGATTTTATTTTACTGCCAGTTTCACATATTATTAACATAAGTTTTAATCAAAGTATTTTTCCAGCCCAATGGAAAAAGGCTAAAGTAATTCCATTAATCAAAAATAATTGAGAACCACTGTCTGGTAAAAATAGTCGGCCAATAAGTTTTCTACCAGCATTAAGCAAACTTTTGGAAAGAGTAGCATATGAACAAATACAAGAATATTTTATAACAAATAGATTAAACACAATTTATCAACATGCATATAAGGCGGGTCACTCCACTACTACTGCACTTGCTCAGATTACTGATCATTGGTTAGAAGAAATAGATGATAAAAAGTTAGTTGGTACTATATTTTTAGATTTGAGTGCAGCTTTTGATGTGATTGATCATAAAATCTTATTTAAAAAATTAGAACGTTATAGATTTCAGTCGTCCGCCATTAAGTGGACAGAAAGTTATTTAACGAATCGCAAATTCAACTTCTATTTTAATGGCAGTTATTCTGAAACAGGTCAGTTAGATTGTGGAGTGCCACAGGGCAGTTGTTTGGGCCCTCTTTTGTTTTCTATTTTTATTAATGACTTACCTTTGATTTTAAAACATGCAACCATGGCTATATATGCAGATGACACAACATTATTTGCATCAGCACAAACAGAAGGCCAATTAAATGATATTTTAAAAAAGGAGTTGGATTTAGTTACACAATGGTTTAGAATGAACAAACTAGAAATCAATGCAGAAAAAACTAAATGCATGATAGTGGGGAATACATATACACTACAGATGACACCTAGACTGCATTTGAAGCTAGGTAACATAGCGATAGAGCAGGTAGAAGAAGCAAGACTGTTGGGGGTAATTGTGGATTCTAGATTGTCATGGACTAGTCACATAAATCATGTCCTGCTGAAACTTGGAAGAAGTATGGGCACGATCAAATATTGTTGTAAATTTATTCCTCGTTTGCAGATACAAACTCTAGTTCAAACATTAGTACTGTCTCATTTAGATTATGCATCAGTTATTTGGTCTAATACAAGTGAAATGAATTTATATAAGTTACAAGTGGCACAAAATAAAGCTGCACGAATGGTTCTGGGTTGTAATTATAGAACAAATGTAAGTGTGATGCACGATAGGTTGGCCTGGTTAACAGTGAAATGTAGATTAAAGTATTCACTGATCACATTTATAAGAAATATAATAACTACAAAAATACCTAAAATAATTTATGACAAATTATCATTTTTTTCAGACAATCATGATTACACGACGAGACAGACAAGTGACATAAGGTGCGCACTACCGCGCTGCAGAACTAATCAAAGGCAAAGAGCAGTTTATTACAGAGCCATGGTTGCATGGAATGCCATACCGAGATTTTTGTTATTAGAGAACAACAGAAGATGTTTTCAAAAGAAGTTAAAGCTTTTCTTGTTCACACAACAGTAAATTTTGCACAGTGAATTGTAAATGTGACTGATATGACAGCTTCTATCATTTTTGTTTGTTATGGATGTGATGCGATATGATTTTTGATTCTTGAATATAGTTATTTATTGCTCTGTGTAAACTCTCCGTTTTCACCTATTTAGATTTTTCATGAACTCTGAAGTGTGTGGTAACTTATTGGTATATTATTATAGCAATTGAGGTGGTACGATTATAATGAGCTCCTGGAGTTTGTTGTTGCTGGGTGTGTGTGTGTGTGGGGATGGGGATGGGGGTGTTTTGTTAAATATTTGTAATGAAATTGAAAGAGACCTCAGGAAGAATAGCTCCACACTATGGTGTGAGCTAATGAGGTTCTCAATAAATAAATAAAAATAAAATAAAAAAGGGGGTCAAACACTGTATTAGTACGATGATCCTAATAATCCTTTAGGTTAGTGTATACTCTTACGATATAGGGGAAAGAACTGAACCTTTAGGGTTTTCAAAAGTCTAACAGTGTGGGCGTGGCTAAGCTTCAAATATTGACTTGACACCATGAAATTCCTTGGTTTTATAACTTCTACATGCATGATCAGAGCAAATTTCATGGGTATCATCACAGACCAGACCTGAAAACATTCACATGTTCATTTGCTGACATCACCAAAGCCACAGCAGGAAGTCTATTGTTTTTCTTTAAAAGGTCCAGATTTCACCTCCTTCATTTAATCAAGATGAGACTCTACCCAGTTCCAGAACACATGATAGTGTACAACTGCATCTAGTACGCAGTGTTAACCCTCTGGAGTCAGGCGTTGCAGATTAGCAACGTTAAAACCTACCTGCCTGGTTACTCCACATATGTATTTCATGAGCATTTTTAACTCAGAAGTACCCCTGAAGGACTTAGATGTTTGTCCTTTTATCAAAACTTAGTTTGAGCCTGAGAGGGTTAATGAAGGTGTGGATATATATATATATATATATATATATATATATATATATATATATATATATATATATATATATATATATATATATATATATATACACCTGTGCACTACTCATGATGTCGGATCAGCATCTTGATGTGGCACACCTGTGAGGTGGGATGGATTATCTCAGCAAAGCACAGGTGCTCACTATCACACATTTAGACTGATTTGTGAACAATGTTTGAGAGAAATGGTAATATTGTGTATCTGGAATGAATCTTAGATCTTTAAGTCCATCTCATGAAAAATCGGAGCAGAAACAAAGGTGTTGCGTTTATATATTTGTTGAGTGTACTTCCAGATACAGCCGGCACTATATTCTTGTACACCAATGCTCCGAGTTCTCACGTTTGCCATCTTTGCACAGAATGGCACCTTTATCCACAGAAATGCTGTTTAGATATTTGTCACTAATACAGTTTTACAATAGGCCAATCGATCTTCATCACTAAAAGCTGACCATTGTGATATTAATGTTGCTTTATTATTAGCATGATTATCCCTAGCTGTCACAGGCAGTTGTTCTACCCTAACAATAAAAGCCAAGGGAATATGTACTCAATACATAAAGTAATACGTAAGAATTCTTCTATGACCCATTTCTCTCTCGGCTGGATGGGCTTTATTTTTCAGTTTTTCTCCTTTCAAAAACAGGAAAGAGCAATGACGTTACTGTTTATATCAGTGAGTTTGTGAGGTTGCGGTGTCTCCGGCGAGCTAACTGCTGTGCCTGGATTTCTAATTAAGCAACAGCAAGCAAAAACTCAAGACTTGTTAAAAGAACCTAAACCAGTAATCAGACTGACCTAGAAGTTATTTCTTGTGCCCCTAAGAAGCCACGTCTTCTTTTAGTTTTAGTCTGTTAGGAGAGGCAGATAACAATGCTGACATTGAATTAGAAGCAAAGTGTCTGTTCTAAAAATATCTCTAGCTACAATTCCCAACAACTAGACATTACCGTGAAATGTGTGTGTGAAGTGATTAAAGAGTCAATGGTGATGTTTTACTACCTTTAATGAGTTGTTCACAACTATAACAGCAAGACAGCAAACAACTGCACTTCCACCAGTACCGGAAAATGTTACCGTAATAAGTGTAGTAAGTGCTCCTGCCAGTAAAAAACACAAGAGTGCTAACACCAGATATGACAATGTATTTATCTACTTGTCAACTTACTTGCCATCTCAGAGGCCTCTGGTACTGGTCCGTAACGACGGCCATAAAACCACAGAAGGGGAGTGAGAATGTGATTGTTCTTCTGGGCCCCCATTTGTCCATTAAAGTTACTTCAAAACAACAAAACACAACACAGTGGTTTGGAGTTTGTCCAATCCCTGGAACATTTTACTTTTTCTGTGCAAGTAGAAATATGTGATCTTATTTCCTAGAAAGCAGAAAACATGAGCAATGAACAAAAGCATCAAACTTGATCTGAAGCAAATCATTTGAATCTTCTCATTTTAAAAGGTAATCCAACTAAGAACATGAAAGTAAAAGACTTTCAAAGTAGATACATTTATAATTCATATTCTATTTCAAAATAGAGAAATGGTTCCTAAACATACGGTAAACACCACAAGGAAACATGTTCTATGGCTTTTTTGTTTGTATTCTGTGTGCAGAACCTGCTAAGAGATTTGGACCGATCCACCGGCCGTTACAGAGAGGAAGTCAGCTTGAAAACGGCCACCATGTCCTTCATTAATGCTTTACTCAGCCAGGGAGCTGGAAAGGTAAACTTCTAACAGTTCAAACCAATGAGCAGCTGATCAATTACTTTTTTTATCTTCGTGAATCTGCTTTCAGAACAGTCTGGAGTTTCGGGTCCATTTACGCTATGAACTACTGATGTTAGGCATTCAACCAATCATTGACAAAATGCGGTGCCATGAAAATGCCACCCTGGACAGGTACACCTGTTGTTTCTCTTTTACACTTTAAATAGTTGGTGCTTTGGCTTTAAATTGCTGTATTTCAGGCATTTGGACTTCTTTGAGATGTTGAGAAGTGAAGATGAACATCAGATGTCTGCACGCTTTGATGTTGTAAGAACATTTTATATCTCAGTTTTGATAGAATTTATGTTCAAATTCAAGTGAAAATGTAAATCAACTGTTTCATTTCCTAAGTGATGGTGACATCCAGCATCCATGTTTGAGCTGAATCCAGTCTGATGTCTTTTGTTGATCTGATGTTTACCGATGTGCTGCTTCAGGTCCATGTGGACTCTAAAAGTGCAAGCCAGATGTTTGATCTCATCAGGAAGAGAGTGAACCATACTGAAGCATACTCTCACCTGCTGTCTGTCCTGCATCACTGTCTCATGATACCCTGTAAGACACCACCTCCATCATCACTCTTCTTCTTCTATGAAAATCAGATTGCTGACTGATTTTGTCTCAGACAAACAGCGTAGGACCACACTGCAGTACTGGTTGTTGTTGGACCGGATTGTTCAGCAGCTGGTTCTGCAGACAGACAAAGGTGATGACCCTGACGTTACTCCTCTGAACGACTTCAATGTCAAAAATATTCTGCGCATGTAAGTTCAATGATCAATTTTCCAGTGATGCAGAAAGTGCTGGCTTCAGATTTGTGATGGCTAACAGCAACCACTTCCTGTTTGAGATCTGGTTCAAACCTTAGAGGTTTTTTAAAAATTCTCTGTATTAAGTATCAACGGTGAGAAAGCTGCTTTAACTTTCTGAGAGATATTTTCTTTTTGAGCGACAGTGGCAGAGTGTATGAATGACTGGATGTTTAGTAATGCACCTTGGGGGTTTGCAGGTCTCTGGAAGGTGTTATACAATTATTGGACATTTACAATTTCTTTTTGGAATAAAAAGATCAACAACTCTCAGGATTTCATTGTTTAACATTCAAAACCTCAGATGACCTTTTTCACCTGGACACACCCTAAACTATAGTCATGTGTGTGTTTTAGGCTGGTTAAAGAAAATGAGTTGAAAAAATGGAAAGAAGAAGCTGCTGAAATGAGAAAAGGTACATTCACAAACTAGCATTTTTTAACATTGAACATATTTTTTATTCTCATTTAAAATAAAGACATTACAACATTAGTAAAGTTTTAACAAATTCAGTTAAGGCTCATCTACAACAGTTAGGGTTCTGGTCTGATTCTGCTAAACTCAGGTCACTTCTCGTCCTCTCAGATCATCAAAACCTTCAACAACGTTTGGAAAGGAAAGAGAGGGAGTGTGAAGCCAAAAATAAAGAGAAGGAAGATGTGATGGAGACATTAAACAAGATGAAAGACAAACTGGAACGAGAAAGCAGCGAGCTGAAGCAAGCTAAAAAACAGGTAGAAGAACTGTCTGCACGCCTGCAGCAGCTCAGCTCCGTAAGTTCACCCATCTAAAACTCTTTCTGTCCAGCGCTGTGAGACATCTCTGAGACATTTGTGAGACATCTGAGACATTTGTAAAATATCTCTGAGATGTCTGTGAGACATCTCAGAGACATCTGTGAAACATCTCTGAGACATCTGTGAAACATCTGAGACATTTGTGAGACATCTGTGAGATGGCTGATTTTTTGTTACTTCCTTATGAAACAACATTGGTTATGTATTGTAAACCCATATTCTACGAGTCTGGGTGATCTCAATTATCAGCCAATCGTGAAGACCTAAAATGCACGCCTGCCAATCCGCGGGCACCCTATGGGAGTATAAGTGGAGTGACTCCACTGTCCGTCTCCTATGGCTCTTTGTCCTGTCAGAACCAGCGGGGACATTGACTTAAGGGCTGCGACTAGACTCGTAGAATCTGGAGTTACATAATGTAACCAACGTTCTATTTCATCTAATCTTAACCCTTAAGCTAGCTGCTATTGGAATAATGGGCAGCTTGGTGAGTTTACGCCACACAGTTTAGCTCGAACAAATGGGTAAACCAAACATTTTCCCTTCTTGTTAGAAGGCACCCACTCTGCCTTAATATGGCTTAGATGTGGCTTAGAGAAAAGTGGGGCCACTACTGTGTTCCACCAAGGGAATAGTAGTCAACCTGGTGACCTTGAGGGGAAGTGAATTTTAATGATCCATTACTGTAATAACCAGCTCATTCCATGAGGGGTGATAAGAAAAATAAGGAACCTGAGAGGTGAAAAGGAGGGCTGATGATCGAAATGGAACGTGATTATTAACATGTCAGTCTGGACAATGTGTTCAGTGCAGTAGGGCACAGACATCGCTTTAATGTCTTCACTCAGCCTGTTGGGGTCCAAGCACAGAATGAGGATCCTGAAGAAACATGTCTTAAGTAATAAGTAAATGCAGACAGGGGATGCCCGTGAAGCAGCTAGGCAAATGTCTTCCATTGACACAATGCTGTGTTGCACCATAGAAGAAGAAATACCTCTGGCTGAGTGAGCTCTGAGTTTCTCAGGAGGCTCCATTCCTGATGAGAAGAAGAAGAAAATATCATTTCTAAAGCGCCTCTCAAGATAAAAATCACGAGGTGCTTCACAAAAACAAAAAATGTAAAAAATATAAAAAACAATTTCAAAAATGGTTAAAAATAAATTTAAAATGAGCAAAAAATAGACAATTGTGATTAAAAAATGTTAAGAAAGAGAGAGAGTGAACAGGAAAGAGGGAAATCAGTGGATCCTGAGGAAGGTGGAATAGGTGGGGAGAGCAGGATAAAGAGAGAGAGGTGAAGAAGGTCATACAAAAACCAGCTTGAACAAGTGAGTCTTCAGCTGCTTTTTAAAGGAGACCACTGAGTCCACTGATCTCAGGCTCAGGGGGAGAGAGGTCCAGAGTCTGGGGGCCACAGCAGCAGATGATCTGTCACCTTTGACCTTTAGCCTGGCGCTAAACAACCAGTAGGCTTTGATCACTGGACCTCAGGGACCTGCTGGGGGTGTAGGGACTAAGAAGATCACCAATGTAAGATGGTGCTTGTCCATGTAAGGCCCTATAGACCAGAACCAGGATCTAGAGATGAACCCTGAAGTTGACTGGCAGCCAGTGAAGCTGGAGGAGAAGCGGGGTGATGTGGGTGTGTTTGGAGGACTTGGTCAGAAGCCGAGCACAGGCGTTCTGAACCACCTGTAGACGGTTCAGGGAGGTTCTGCTCAGACACGTGAAAAGAGAGTTACAGTAGTCTAAGCGTGAGGAGATGAAGGTGTGGAGAACTGTCTCAAGTTCAGAGCGGGACAGAATGGGACTCAGCTTAGCAACGTTCCTGAGATGGAAGAAGGAAGAGTGAACAAGAGAACTGACATGAGAATCCAGGGTGAGAACTGGGTCAAAGGTCACGCCAAGATTCCTGACAGAAGGTTTGGTGTGAGAAGCAAGCTGACCAAGAGAGTCTCTGACTTTGGGAACCAGCTTGTCTGGGGCACAGATGAGGATCTCAGGCTTATCTTCATTCAGCTGAAGAAAGCTCCCACCATCCAGGTTCTGATAGAGTCTAAGCAGGAGAGTAAAGCTTGGTTTATGCTTGAGGCATTTACTTTGCGCTTGGTGATGCGGCTCGTGGATGGAACGCGCATCACAACTTGCAGCGTTTATGGTTCATGCGGCTTGTCTCTGCGGTGAGCCAATATTCTCCCAAACTGTAGGGGGCAACATGGAGCTCTACGGCATGCATCCAACACTACACCATAGTAGATGTAAAAATTCCTGTTGTTTACAACATGGCATTCCAGCATTTTTAACAGCGTCCTCATCTTTTCCGACAGTGCGAGCTATTTCTCTCCAAGAATGATTAAAAACATGTTGATCATGTTGATCTTTGAGAGCTGAATATAAATATATAAAATATAAACCACAAGGACCCACCATCACACAGTTTATAAATTACAAGGACCCACCATCACAAAGTTTATAAACTACAAGGACCCACCATCACACAGTTTATAAACTACAAGGACCCACCTTCACACAGTTTATAAAACTACAAGGACCCACCATCACACAGTTTATAAACGAGAAGGACCTACCATCACACAGTTTATAAACTACAAGGACCCATCTTCACACAGTTTATAAAACTACAAGGACCCACCATCACACAGTTTATAAAACTACAAGGACCCACCACCACACCGTTTATAAAACTACAAGAACCCACCGTCACACAGTTTATAAACTACAAGGACCCACCATCACACAGTTTATAAAACTACAAGAACCCACCATCACACAGTTTATAAACTACAAGGACCCACCATCACACAGTTTATAAACGACAAGGACCTACCATCACACAGTTTATAAACTACAAGGACCCATCTTCACACAGTTTATAAAACTACAAGGACCCACCATCACACAGTTTGTAAAACTACAAGGACCCACCACCACACCGTTTATAAAACTACAAGAACACACCGTCACACAGTTTATAAAACTACAAGGACCCACCACCACACCTTTTATAAAACTACAAGAACCCACCGTCACACAGTTTATAAACTACAAGGACCCACCATCACACAGTTTATAAAACTACAAGGACCCACCTTCACACAGTTTATAAAACTACAAGGACCCACCATCACACAGTTTATAAACGACAAGGACCCACCATCACACAGTTTATAAACTACAAGGACCCACCATCACACAGTTTACAAAACTACAAGGACCCACCATCACACAGTTTACAAAACTACAAGGACCCACCTTCACACAGTTTATAAACGACAAGGACCCACCATCACACAGTTTATAAAACTACAAGGACCCACCACCACACCTTTTATAAAACTACAAGAACCCACCGTCACACAGTTTATAAACTACAAGGACCCACCATCACACAGTTTATAAAACTACAAGGACCCACCTTCACACAGTTTATAAAACTACAAGGACCCACCATCACACAGTTTATAAACGACAAGGACCCACCATCACACAGTTTATAAACTACAAGGACCCACCATCACACAGTTTACAAAACTACAAGGACCCACCATCACACAGTTTACAAAACTACAAGGACCCACCATCACACAGTTTATAAACTACAAGGACCCACCATCACACAGTTTACAAAACTACAAGGACCCACCATCACACAGTTTACAAAACTACAAGGACCCACCTTCACACAGTTTATAAACGACAAGGACCCACCATCACACAGTTTATAAACGACAAGGACCCACCATCACACAGTTTATAAACTACAAGGACCCACCATCACACAGTTGGTCCAGAGGAGAAGGAGAGGAACAGGAGTACATGGAGCTGGTTTAGTTAGTGAAACACCACAATATTAAAATACAAACTGTTGTATGGTACCAAAGTTTGTTTAGTTTCATTTGTAGTTTATAACACACGGTCTCCTCATTAGAGTTATTCCAGAGGGATTAGAAGAGGATTAGGAGTAAATGGAGCTGGGTTTGTTTTTGCCTCATTTAGAAACTGTTGTTGAAGGTTTTCATGTTGAAGAATTTTGTTAAACACTACAATGATAACATACAAACAGTTGATATTCATCAAATATGGTTATATATTGGGAAAATAATTTATATTTAATTAGAAAAGCAATTTAAATAATTATTCAACACTCAACAGTATCAAAAATTGGTACCGTTAAGTACCGGTATCGATTCGTAGGTACCGGGAATTGGTACCATTTCGATTCAAACGTCAAAGGTACCCATCCCTAGGTAAAACACTCCCCGTCATGAACCTTGTGACTTTGCCTCCTGTGTTCTCTGACCACTCTCCAATACTCTGTGATGTTACGTTGCCATGTCCTGTCCCTGTGTGTGAAGCTCCAGCTACTAGGTTCAGAGCCCTGGATGCAGAAACTATTGCAAAGTTTGTGGACTGTATGTCTGTAAGGTTAGAGACCTTTAACCCTGATCCATCTAACATTGATCACTATTCACAACACTTTGATGTACTTTGTAATCAGGTCCTGGACATGGTTGCCCCTCTCAAGCTTTGCAAGTCTCGGCCAAGGAGGGAGCCTTGGCTCTCTGATGTCACACGGGCTTGCAGGCGGGCGTGTAGATCCTCTGAGAGAAAGTGGAAAAAGGATGGCCTACAGGTCTCACGTGAGTTGTTCAGAGCATCTCTGGTTGCTTATCAGGATGCTGTGAGGGCTGCTAGAACGGCCTATTTTGCAGACATCATTGAAACAAACTCCAAGAATCCCAGGATTCTCTATAAATACTAAACTCTGTTCTGGTGTATCAGGAGCCTAGCTCCATGTCTCCTACAGCTGCTGGAAACTCTGAAGATTTTCACAGATTCTTTGTTCACAAAGTATTGGGCATTAGAGCAGCTATTTCTGGTAACTCGATTGACCATGTTCCAGTTCTCACGCATGCAGCGCCCGCTGCATCAGCAGGAGGACGAAGCCTCGGCAGCGCAGCTCGATCATAAGTTACCAGAGAAGCCACACCGTTCATAAAAGGCATCATAAACAACAAAAGTGCATAAAAGAAAATAAAACACAAGGTTCCATTGCTTGAAGAGGACGAGCAGCTCGCTGCGTGCACCCGCACAAGCACCATCTTGAACTCTCTTGCTCTTTAATGAAGGATTAAATCTTTAGCTTGGTTTGAAGAAATAACAGGAGACGGACAGTGAAGTCACTCCACTTATATACCCAAAGGTTGCCTGTGGATTGGCGGGCGGACATGTAAGCTCTTCATAGTTGGTTGAAACTGAGATCACCCTTCCAAAAGCAGCTAGCATAAGGGCTAAGACTAGATGAAATAGAAATGAAGAACTTATTCTGGTAGTGGTCGGAGGGACCGGTTCATTGTTCATCACCATCAGTGTGAGAATGAATGATGTGTTGTAAATTATCTTGGGTGAATGTGGAAGTCTAGGCGATATATAAATACATGCTTTTATTCTCTCTTCTGATAGACCTCCATTGTTCCAGGAGGACCTCCAGTGACCTCTGCTAGTTATGTTCCTCAAGTTCCCACCTCATCCACTAAGCCACCTCCACCTTCCCCAGGAGGTCCCCCAGCCTCTGGAATGGCTTCATTAGCCCCTCATCCTCCTCCTCCACCTCCTCCCCCTCCCCCAGGAGCTCCGTTAGGAACATCAGAGAAGATGAAGAACATTCCTCAACCATCTAACCCACTGAAGTCCTTCAACTGGATCAAACTTCCACAGGTAAACTTGTTTAATCAGTCTGCGTAGAACTCATCCAACAAGATGAAGATCTTAATATTAACTCGTTTATAAGAATTCGGAAGTTCTCAGATGTTCTCACATCAAACAATAAGTGCATGTTAAATAAGTCCAAAATAAAAACCTATCTGCTTTCTGGAGTCAGGGTTAGGAATAGGGTGTACAAACTGATTTTCAGACGTTTCTGCTCTCTTCAGCGCTTTGTTTGTCCATTTTGGCCATGTGAAAGCGCTCTATAAATAAAGTTGATTTTGATTTGATTTTGATTTCTGAATCATCGGTCTCCAAAACTTTTAATCTTCTGTCAGAATGTTTTTGTCACCTTCCTGATGGCCACGACTCATCTGTTCTGACACGGTGAGAGGTTCTGTTGCTTCCCAGGAACAAGAACGGTTTGATGTTCCTCCTCTTCAGAGGAGCTATTTGAATCAGAGAAGATAGATGGTGTGAGAGAAGAGTAAAAGAAGCTATCTATGTCAAACGTGAAAACCTACTTTAAATAGGGGCGGGGCTTAGATTTCACCTTTCCAGTACGTATAATGCAGCTTTGAGTCTCATTCCTAAGCAGCTTCAGTCTAGGTCACACCTTCCTGCATCTGATCAACACAAGCACTCATGAGGGGATGAAGAGGAGGGGTACTCAGAGTAGTTTCTACTGGTTAAACAACAACAACAGACAGCTACAGTTTATAAGCCTACCTCTCCCATATTCCAGTTAGAATAGACAAAGCTCCTTGGATGAGAAGCAAAACATCATCAAGAAACCAAAGAAGTCCAGCTGCCTTCAAACTTTATTTATTTTTACTTATTTTTTATGTTTTATTTATTTATATTTTATATATTGACTTCATTTTATTACTTCATTTGAACCCTTTGGATTACCGTGACCTGGATGATTGAGAACCTTCACCAGCATGCAGACCAATTTCCATCCCATCCATCTATTTCCATCAGCTTATAATAATAATAATAATAATAATAATAATAGTAATAATAGTAATAATAATAATAATAATAATAGCCTTTATTGTCATTGTACAGGATACAACGAAATTGGAGTGCCACTCCCTTGGTGCACAATACAATAATACTTCTAAATATAAAAGGTCCCCTAAAACAAAACAATAGTAAGTACAATATATACCGAATAGCACAATATATACCGAATAGCAGCTACAGTATCATGTAAAAAATGGCATTAGAATAGCAGCATAATAGTTGACGGTGACCTTGACAGTCGCTAAGCAGTTTTAATTGTTTTTATGCTTATTCACTATAGAGATCGCCCTGGGAAAGAAGCTATCCCTGAATCTGTTTGACCTGGTTTTATGTGACCTGTACCGTCGACCAGATGGTAATAGTTGAAAGACGTGATTGCTGGGGTGAGACCGGTCCTTGATGATATTGCTTGCTCTGCTGAGGTACCGAGAGTTTGCAATGACCTCCAGGCTGGACAGAGAGCAGCCAGTGATCTTCTGGGCTGTGTTGATGACCCTCTGCAGTACTTTCCTGTCTGCAGCTGAGCACCCTGCGTACCATGCTGTTATGCTGTACGTTATTATGCTTTCTATGGTGGCTTTGTAGAAAGTCACCAGCAGCCTCTCCTCCAGGTTGTTCCTCCTGAGCACTCTCAGAAAGTGGAGACGCTGCTGGGCCTTTTTTACCACTGCCGTGGTATTTGCTGTCCAGGAGAGATCCTCAGAGATCTGCACGCCCAGAAACCTCATGGAGTGCACCCTCTCCACACAGTTCCCATGAATGTACAGTGGGGCCGGGTCTGCTCTGCCCTTCCTGAAGTCGAAGATAAGTTCTTTAGTTTTCGTGGTGTTCAGTTGGAGGTTATTTACTGAACACCACTCCGTCAGTCTGTTGACCTCATCTCTGTAGTCCGTCTCATCCTCCTTCGAGATGAGTTCGACCACGGTGGTATCATCCGCAAACTTTATAATGGTGTTCGAGAGATGGAAAGGAGAGCAGTCAGATGTGTAGATTGTAAACAGTAGTGGACTCAAAACACATCCTTGTGGAGCCCCGGTGCTGATTGTGATGGTGCTGGACTGGTGTGGCCCGAGTCTGACAGACTGTGATCTATTTGTCAGAAAGTCCTTAATCCAGAGGCAGATGGGGGTGGAGAGTCCCAGGTGAGAAATTTTCTGGACCAAGATCTCAGGGGTTATGTGATTGAATGCTGAGCTGATGTCCAGGAAGAGCATTCTCGCATAGCTTCCTCTGTGCTCCAGGTGACTCAGTGCAGTGTGGAGCGCTATGGTGATAGCGTCCTTGGTGGATCTATTTGTCCTGTAGGCAAATTGATGGGGGTCCAAAGTGGGAGGCAGACTGCCCCTGATGTACTGACAGACCAGTCTCTCCAGGCACTTCATCACTACAGGCGTAAGTGCAACAGGCCTGTAGTCATTTGGGCCGACCACTGCTGACTTTTTAGCGACGAGGATGATGGTGGAGGTTTTGAGACAGGGCGGGACGGTGTTTAGTGACAAGGAAAGGTTGAAGATTTTAGTGAAGACTCCGGTCAGTTCGTCAGCACATGCCCTGAGAACCTTTCCATGTATTCCATCAGGACCTGCCGCCTTCCTGGGATTCACCGACCTTAGAACACACCTCACTTGATGCTCCCCAAGTGTTAGTGTGCCGGTGCTGGGGGCGGGAGTAGATGGAGTTACATCTGAGGGCCTGCACGTCTCAAAACGAACGAAGAAACGATTTAGATCCTCAGCACGCGAGGCATCAGAACTAGATGTCGCCAGGTTATTGCTTCTGTGCTTGGTAATGTGATTAATCCCCTGCCACATCCTCCTGGGGTCGTTGTCAGCAAAGTGATCTTCAATCCTTCTCCTATGGGCAGCCTTAGCTTTCCTGATGCCTCTACTCAGGTCTGCCCTGGCCGCCCTATATGCAGCCTTGTCCCCTGACTTGAAGGCAGTGTTGCGACTTTTCAGGAGGGCTTGCTCTTCGCTATTCATCCAGGGTTTCTGATTTGGGAACACCCTTACCCTTTTGTTGACGGTGACATTATCAACACAGTTCCTGAGCTACGAGAGTACAGTGTCCGTGTACTCCTGGAGGTTGTGGCTGGAGAATATATCCCATACAGTAGATGAGAAGCAGTCCTGCAGTTGAGAGAGGGCTCCTTCTGGCCTGGTTTTTATTGTCTTTGTCTGGGGCTTTGTTTTTCTCCTCAGAGGAGTGTAGGTGGGGGTGAAGGAAATGCTAATGTGGTCAGACCCAGCCAGGTGGGGGAGGGGTGTCGCTCTGAAAGCATGCCTTATGTTAGAATAGACCCGGTCCAAAGTGTGTTCACCCCTTGTGGCAAAGTCTACAAACTGGCCAAATTTAGGAAGCACAAACTTTAGGCACTCTTTGTTAAAGTCGCCGGCGACAATGAAAAACCCCATCAGGGTGGGCAAGCTGTTGTTTGTTTATTGTGTTAAGCAAGAGGCTGAGAGCCGTGCCCACGTCCACATCCGGCGGTATATAGACAGCTATCACAATAACCACTGCAAACTCCCTCGGAATGTAAAAAGGTCTGCACGAAACAGCCAGAACCTCCAAATCAGGAGAACAGTGTGTATGAATGATTCTGCTGTTACAACACCACTCATTGTGCACGTAAACGCATAGCCCCTCCTCTGCTTTTGCCTGAGTTGCTGTTCCTGTTGTGTCGGTGTAGCGTGCGGCCTGCTAACTCGACTGCAGAGTGGGGAATCAGCGGGTGAAGCCACGACTCCGTGATAATAATAATGCTGCAGTTACATGCAAAGCTCGTGGTTGCTAAGTGTAGCTCCAATTCGTCCAGTTTGTAGCAGATGGATCTGGCGTTCGACAGGAAAAGGCTCGGAAGTGCTGGCCGGTGTGGTTGTTTGCGTAACCTAGCATCAGAGCCAGACCGGCATCCCCTCTTCTGCTTTCTCTCCCTCCGTCGACTTCTGCGCTTGCTGGGCGGGCAGACCACCCACGATGACCCCGGCGGTCTCGCTATCTCCTCCAGGATGTTGTGTATTCACTGATTTTCGCCAGAAACATGCAAACTGTATTTAAAACCTAGGTCAATTAGGTTCTGGCGACTGTAAGCGACGGCGGCGTTACAGACATATATACACAATAAAAATCGAAATAAAAACGAGCACCAAACTGGAGAGCTAAGAGCCGCTGCACCCGTGCGCGCCGCCATCTTCCCCTAAAAAGGGGAAGTCGTCTGGAGTCGGGTTGTGGGGGCAGCAACCTACTTGGGCCAGCTCCTCCAGGGGAAGCCCAAGGCAACCCTACCCTGCTGAGAGACATAGTCCCTCCAGCGCAGGGGTCAGCAACCTTTTCCCATCAAAGAGCCATTATTACCCATTTTCCACAGTAAAGAAAACAGTGGGAGCCGCAGTAGCCATGGCGTTGTGGCCCACCCTAAGACAGCCAAGAGCTGCTTTAGCCGATCACAACAGGTGACAGCAACCACTACCAGTTGCTCCTGTACGTCATAGTTATCTTTCAACGGAAGATAATTAATAAAACAATTTGTATAAACTTGATCCAGAAGTTTCAGCCCGTCTGTGCCGACAAAATTTAGATATTTTTTACCCTGTTAGTGATTTGGTTATTGATTGATTTTGACGCGTAACACACGTCTCCTTTTAAAACATGTTTAAACTGTTCACAATACAAATCCAGGCTCTGTCTTTAGATTGTTGTAACTAAACTTTGCATTGGTAAATGGCCTGTATTTGATATAGCACATTCTAGAGTCCTGGAACCCCCCAAGGCGCTTTACAACACAGTCATTAACCCATTCACACTCTGGTGGGGATGAGCTACGATGTAGCTACAGCTTTCCTGGGGCGCACTGACAAAGGCGAGGCTGCCGAGCACAGGCACCACCGGTCCCTCTGACCACCACCAGCAGGCTAGGTGGGTTAAGTGTCTTGCCCAAGGACACAACGACAGCGACAGACTGAGCGGTGCTCGAACCTGCAACCTTCCGGTTACAGGGGCGAGAACTCCTGTGCCACTGTCGCCCCATCGCATTCAACAATGTTGAAAAGGAAAGGATCCGATCAATTAGATTTTCTCTTATTTGCAGTAACGGAGATAACGGTGCAGTGCGCCTGGCTCTGGTGTTAAGCAAGTTTAACCTTTCTGTTTGCAACAATCTTCACTAGAAACACAACAGTTAGGGTTCGCACTGACCGAATATTTCATGTATTTGATCGTTTATTTTGACGGAGAAACATCATGCCTGCAGGTGCGCTAACATTTTTATTATTACGTACATCGTAGATGTAGCTACATCAGTCAAGAAAAGAGTCCATTCAGAACATCTGAGCTGGACTGAGTTCAGCGCAGCTCGCTGTCAGTGCGTACGTAAGGTGGACAGCGAGCTGAAGATGTGGAGATCGGGGGCTTGGAGGGTGTTGCAGAACCAGAACCATGCAGGAAGGTTCCTCCCACTGAAGCGAGTGTTCTCCAAACCCTGTCTCTCAGAGAGACGTGTCACTTAGAAAATGTTCCTGATGATGAAACTTTGGCTGAATAGCGCATGTTTGTCTCCAATGTGGCGACACATCCATTAGAAAATGCTAAGGCTGATTCATGCTTCTCCGTCTGCGTCAGTGCGGAGACACGCAACGCCATAATCCGTCCTTGCGTAGGGCTCCAGCAGGCACGCAAGTACGTACGGAGTCGAGCCCACTTTTTTAAACATCCGTCGAACGAGACGGATTACGCAAGCTTGTGATTGGTCAGGACACCGCTGTTGTTTACAGCGCCGCCATTGCAAAGAGAGCCGAGGATAACTAACGGCAGACACGGAGAAGCTTGAAGAATACCTCTCGAAAAAACTCTAAAAACATGAACGTTTAATTCCCCCGTGACTGGAGGAGTGAAAAGATGCACAGCAAGCGTTTTATTGGTGGACGGAAATGACAGGAAACGTGGGTTTAGAGGTGGCGAGCACATACAGAGGTGGAGGAGAATGAGAGACAAACTTGTCTGTTCAAAAGTCTCTTATACAAAAAACACAATATAAACACATTATCCTGGACCGATACATGACAGGATACCACAGAACAGCGCTACGCCCTCTGTTGTCCTGCCAGGCAATTGCTTTGCAACGCTCTCCAGGAGACGGAGAAGTATGAGAGCAAAACGCTTCCGTCAGTCCGTGCGTGTCTGTCCCTTGCGGAGCTGACGGAGAACCATAAACCAGGCTCAACTGTGGCCGTGTGCAGAACACAGCTGGAGTTCATGAATAATCAGCGGTCTGCCTGCCGCTCTCTGCATCTCTGCTCTAAGAATCCCCGCTACGCTGAGTCCATATAAATAATCTAATAAAGGTAGAAACTGGGTGTGTGTAACTTAAGGGCATCAGGGGAGCCTGACAACCCTTTCAGGAGAACCAAGTAATTTGAACCCAGTATCCGAGTCCGGATTGGGGCTTGGATCGGGAAGTAAAGCCCAAGTCCTGATCAGTCTGAAACCACGTGATCGGGGCCGACTTCCGATCATGTGATCGGATCAGGACATCCCTACTTCTCACCCTATCTCTAAGGGAGATACTCCGGTTTCCCCCACAGATCACAACATGCCCTATAGGTTATAAATTGTAAGTCGCTTTGGATAAAAGCATCTGCCAAATAAATAAACATAAACATAAACAAAGAGGGTGAAATGCCTTCTCCGGGTCAGGGATGAGGTCCTACGCCAACTGGAGGAGTTTAAGTATCATGGGGTGAGACTCATTTTCCAATTGCCATTTATTTCTAAAATTCTAGAAAAAGTCGTGTGAGATCAACTGATGACTTTTCTGGAACTACACAACAGTTTTGACAAATTCCAGTCTGGTTTTCCTAAAAAGCGTTCAACAGAAACAGCTTTGCTTAAAGTTTCCAGTGACATGATGGCTGCAGACAACGGGGAAGTCACAGCGTTAGTATTGTTAGATCTTTCTGCGGCTTTGACACTGTTGATCACAGCACCTTAATTAACAGACTTGGTGACTCGGTGGGGATCTCTGGAACAGGTTTAGATCCTACCTTTCTAACAGAAGTCCTAACCTTGCCCGCCAGTCTCCTCCTCTGTTTAATTCTGCACAGAGAAAGGGTCTGGGAACTCTCCTATTCAAATAGCCCCGCCCCCTGAGAATTCTAACTGAGCCAATCAGAGCTGAGTAGCGTACGTCACACAACGTATCGCCGAGTTTGTCATAAACATAGCGACTGAAGCGGCGTTCGCTGCGTCTCTTTCCTCTGGTCTAAATGACTTGGACGCGTCTTTAAAACCGCAAGTTAAAGCGCTAAAAGTCTTGTTTCTAAAGGAAGATGTTCACACTGTCACCAGATGTCATCTTTGACTACAGCTAAAAAACTACAGCGTTGCAGACGTCACACACAGCGACTCTCAGTTGCTCATAAACAATGAAGACAGCGGCAAAGTTCGCTGCGGCTCTTTCCTCTGTTCTAAACATCGACATTAATATATGGACAATGGGTTTCCATAGGCTCCAATAACAAGTTTTTCTGCTAAAATGGGAGGTGGCCACCACCGCCATTTTGACCGTGTCACAGGTTCTGTCAAGTCCAGACAATTCCATAAAAGGGAAGAGAGGAGGAGCTGAGGGTGGGGCTGTAAGGCTGGGATCAACTGACGACACCCGGTCGAACTAGCTACAAGCTAACCTGAAGCTAACCCAAAGCTAATGCGGAGGTGGGAGCTAAGCTAACGGAGGTAGCAACCTAGCTACAACCGGGGTTAACTGTGCACAACACCAGAGCTTCTGAGTCAGAGATACGCCGGGCTGACCGCTGGGTAAAACCGGGTGGAACACAGAGGTCTCTGAGACCTCCACAAGCCGGCAGCCGCACAGCAGACAAGCGCCGCTGCGATCTGAGATGTGCAGAGCCGCCGCTGGGGAAAACCGGGTGGAAAAGTTTCCATCCCAGAGCTCCACAAGCCATCAGCCCGCGCAGCACACAGAAGCCGCAATGAGACAAAGATGCGCCGAGCTGCCGGGAGAAGTGGCGTATTTTGGCGGTTCTGGCTTGCCATAAGAACCAGCCGTCAGCCGGCGCAGCTAACAGAAGCCGCGATCAGACAGAGATGGACTGGGCTGCAGGGAGGGGATAAGGGTGGAAAACATTGGTCTCCTGAGAGCTCCACAAGCGGGTCGTCGGAACCCAGCTCCACCAACATGTTATATTTCAACCCATTTTCTAAAGTGCAGCATTATGTTAGTTTTTCTCAAATGCTGAAACACATTTCACAAACGTTTCCTCCATGTTCCCTAATGTCTAAACGCAACACCCTTTTCTAAAACTACATTAACACAATGACTCTTTAATGGGAACAGATTGCTGACCTCTGGTTTAGCGTGACGTCTGATATATATATATATATATATATATATATATATATATATATATATATAGCCATGCCCTGATGTGGGGCTGTGGGGTGCGTCAACATGGTCGGGACATAGAAGGGGGTGCGCGGCTACATAAGTTTGGGAACCGCTGGCCTATATGATTACGCACAAGCATGACGCGTCAACCCGGTCACACAGTAAGACCGGGTTGGACCTGTTCAGGTTCACACAGACAATCTTTACATAGAATTAGCATACAGATGTAAAATTAATGCAGTAAAATATAAAGCATTTTATTTAAATATCCATTCATTATTTTACAAGCACAGAGAGCCGCATCAGATGGATGGAAGAGCCGCATGCGGCTCCAGAGCCGCGGATTGCCGACCCCTGAGCTAGGGCATGTGCGGAGGACACACACACACACACACACATGCAAAAAATACTTGCTTTCAATTACATTTATTGGGCCCACTTACATTTTCTTTGGCCCACCCACAAATGAGTTTCTGGCTACGCTAATGGTGACATATGACAGACTTCTCTGGACTCCGCAGCCATTACACTTTTCACCTCGCAAACCCCCTAGCGGCAGCTCGCGCACCCCTGGGGGTGCGCGCACCACACTTTGGGAATCGCTGCTCTATAGGGTTCAGGAAAGGGGAGTAGGGTGGCAGACAGACGTTTAAAAAGTGGTTACTGTTGGTGGTGAACCACTCTCTGATTTGGTTTGTTCTGTGGAAGCGGACATTGTCCCAAATGATCACATAAATGTGATGTGCGGGCCCAGGATGGTGTTGTTGGTGGTCCAGGAGGATGTCTTTTAGCTCCTCTAGGAAGGTGAGGAGATGTGGTCACAGCATTAGCAACAAGTGTCTTCAATTTTGAGTCGTTGTGTGTAATGAATGACGTCAGGTGTGTTCACTGTGTTCAATTAGTGCTGACTGTGGCAAGCATTTGGCATCACATGAGCTTTCATTTGAGAATATGAGCAGAGTTCTTTTGCAACTTGTGTTTTAGCAAGGAAACGTGTTTAGATTTATGAGAACGGAGGATTGTGTTTTGTGTATTGTGTCTTCATGTGAAATGTGTTTATGATGTTGGAAAATGATGGCTAGATTTAGTAAATGTGTTTAGACAACTGGTCATTTGGTTTAGAGGATTGGCTTTTGTGTTTTAGCAATTGAGAAAAACTTCAATAAATGTGTTCAAATATCAAACAGCTAAATATCATTAACATGATGACAGTAGAAGGCCTCTCTCCCAGGATGACCAACAGGTAAAGCCTCTCCTGACCCTGGACACCTGCAGTCCTACAGAGAAAATCAGAGACCACAGGTGACAAAAAGGCAATAAACACATTTTTACATTTATCCACACAAGAAGATAAAAATTATATTCTTCACACAAACACTTCATTAAAACGTGTCAGCTGTGTAATCCCTGAAATGTAAAACTAGTTTTCACAGCAGAACTACTGTGGTTGTGTGTAAACAGCTTCACTCTTCACCTCTAAGCTTAATAAAAACTCTTCTTTGCTCTGTTGTCCTCAAAACAAATGACAAGTTTAATTCGACACACACACACACACACACACACACACAGGAATAACTGGGACCCGTGATACAAACTCGTTCTGGCTGATTTCTGCCTAAAATGTAATTTAAAAAACAAATATACAGACGAAAAATGTCTATAAACTGAACCGCTTTAAGCTTTTAAGGTTTCTACGGCTAGTTTTTAACAAACTTACGTTTAAAACTTCATAGCTCTCTCCATTTTCTCTGCCTGTTGAAAATCCACAGCCGGCGCGCAAAGCATGCTGGGATAGCCTTGTTCTGTGAGGATACAACAGACCCGTCCTCGAAATGTGGGTGGAGCGAGGATGCGTTTGAGGACGTGAGAATGAGTATTCTTGGAATTCGGACAGTACTCGTCGCTGCGCTGTGACGTCATTGCACTCTTACAAGCATCCTTCCCGTGGATTTGGACACACCCACAGTCTATATTAACAAAATGTCCGATTTTACTGATCTGTTCTGTGGGATACCCCAAGGCTCTGTTTTGGGTCCATTCTTGTTTCTACTATATATACATTCTATTGGACAAATAATTAATTCTTTTCATAATGTCTCCTGTCATTTATATGCAAGCTTTACTGCCCCTATCTTTCCATTCTGAGTTCTATAAACATTCGGTCATTTATCTTCTGCAGCGTTGACAGGCTGGACACTTTTAAACAGCTGAAGAGCCTTTATTTAAAGCTGCTTTTAACTAAACCTTTTATTGTTTTCTTCATCAGTATAACAGCATTTTTTATTTTATTTATCTTTTATTTGTTTAATAAAATTTTGTTTTGTTCTTATGACTTAATGACGTTATGATTTGTTTGGTTTCTTTCGGTGATAAGTGCTTTATACTGCTTCTGATTGGGTGTTTTTGTTTACATCAGCTGTTTAACAAATTACTGTTAGAAAGAGAAACAAACACCAGATTCACCAACAGAGTAATGATCACTTCAGGCCACTGAGTCATTCTTTACTGATGCTGTCATTTTTCTGAGGGACCAGATGTTATCAGAACAAACAGATTGAAAAAAATCTTTAAATCAGCTGAGACACTGCTGCTGGATTCACATGTTTGTTTGTTTGTTTGTTTGTTTGTTTGTTTTAGATCAAGATAGAAGGAACCATCTGGAAAGAAATTGATGATTTGGAAACGTTCAAAGTCCTGGATCTGGAGGAGTTCCAGAAGATGTTTTCAGCTTACCAGCGTTCAACAGTAACACAACACATTAAACATACGCCTAACCCTAACCCATCTTACATGTTAGTGATGCAACCGTTAATACAGTCAATGTAACATCAGGCAGCAGAAAAACAAAGATACAAATGGTATAAGCATAACTGGAGATGCAGTGTTTAGCAGGTCTGTAAAACAGCTGTGTGTGTCTGTGTGTGTGTGTCTATGTGTGTGTGTGTCTGTGTGTGTGTTCACAGAAAGATGCAGAGGAGGAAATTTCTGTGAGGAAAGTGAAGGAGCTGTCAGTGATAGATGGTCGCCGAGCTCAGAACTGTAACATTCTGCTGTCACGGTCAGTTTCTGATGGCTCTGAGTTTAGCTGTCGAACTTACTTTAATTTCACTCCTTCTGCACTTTTGTTACAAATCCTTACAAAGCCCTTCTGGCCTTAAAACACCAGGATGGAGCATCAGGATTAGTACCTTTATCAGTGTACTGCCCCCGGTGGAAGATTTACAGGTAGAAACGGCTGAGTTCATTTGTCCTTTACTGTTTTAAAATTACAAAAGAAAAGAAAACTACTATAAATTTGTTTATTAATATTAGACAATAGAACTTCATGTTTACGATTTTTGAATAGAATAGAATAGAATAGAATAGAATAGAATAGAATAGAATAGAATAGAATGATCCCACAGTGGGGAAATTCAAATGAAGCCAACAGGACTACTTTGGTTTCTTGAAGCCGTTTCACTTCTCATCTGAGGAGCTTTGTTCTTTCTAACTGGAAAATGGGGAAGTCAAGCTTATAAGCTGTAGCTGTCTGCTGTTATTTATCAAGCAGAAACTACCTCTGAGTACCCCTCCTCTCTAGCCCCTGATGAGTCGTTGGCCTACTGTTAATCAATCCTGAACTGCAGATACCGTAACTGGGCCTTTGTGAAATCTACAAAGAAGTCTGGAGAAGCATCCAAGGCAGCAACAAAGAAAAGGCCAACAGGCCCAAAGGCGCCGTCATCCCATACTCAGAGAAACTTAGAAGAATCTTCTCCAAACACGACATCCTGGTAAACTTTAAACCCAACAACACCCTCAGACAGAACCTGGTTCATCCTGAAGACAAAACACCCAAACAGAAGCTCAGTGGTGTTGTTTATGCAGTCCAGTGTAGTGAGGACTGTCCAGATGTTTACATCAGGAAAACTAAATCCTTCCAGGGAAACCTCAGTCAGCTATGAGCTCATTCGTCCACGTTTTCGTAAAAAACATCAGGCTACACCGTCTGTAGTCCCGCTGCAGCCTGGTCAGCGCTGTGAGCTCATCGATCTTATTGGGTGGAGAACGGACATATCCCATAATCACGAAGGGTAAAAATAGTTTATTTCTCCGTTATGAGCCATCTGGCTCCGACTTGAGCCAGATGGAGATGGAGAGAAAGAGATAAAATGATACACACGAGTCGGTGGTCTCTTTGCTCTCGTCGGACAAAAGCCCTCTCAAGAGTATTTATTAAAAGACACACAGAGATGATAAAACGCACACACATTTACACATTCCTTTAGACTTCGAAAGGGAGACACCCAGACGCTGGCACAGGGCGTTCTTACTGATAAGCTAGGACTGGGAAGAAGCAAGGTCAAACGCCTGCCTGTTGCCAGGGGAAAAAGAGCTGGATGTAACTTTTGTTTAAAATCATACACAATGTATCCATAACTTATCCAACACTGTGGACTTCCTGAGAGTAATGAACTACAGTAATCCAGTATTGATGTAATAAATGCATGAACTAGTTTTTCAGCACCGGTCGAAGATAACACCAAGGTTCCTTACTTTGTTCTCGGAGACTGATTTAATGCCATTCCGGTCAGGTGACTGACTAAGCTGTCCAAAGATGAGAACTTCAGTCTTGTCTTGATTTAAAAGCAGAAAATTTAGAGTCCTCCAATTTTTTATGTCTTCAAGACAAGCCTGTAATCTCCAGCGGGAACAGAAGTGAGTTGTTCCACTATTCACAATGTATGATTTTTACAAGGCTAGAGAGCGCAACAGGGCAGTGAGTAGATGTAGACTTTTCAAAGTCAGAGTAGCAGCTCTTAGAGAGCCAGAGTTCTTCCTGATTGCCAGATGTTCAAATAATTATGTGCAGCAGTGCAAAACAAATAAATTATTTAAAATTCATTCAAACTGACAAATGATAATAAACAGACCTTTGACTGATTGAATATTTTATGTGGTCCTTTGACACTTGTTTTTGAGTACCCCTGTCCTAAGCCATAAAACATTGACTCATACTTTTTCATGCTCCTTTCCACCTTGGATGTTCAGTTTTAACTCTGTGGATTAGCATCTTGTGGTTCCAACTTGTTTGTTTGGCTTTACTTCGTTGCTCTGTGTAATTTATTTATTTTTTGACCTATGTGACTATTTCTGCCTGTGTTGTTTTGTGAAAGTACAGCGCTTTCGTCGGTTGTTAGTATCGTATTAAAAGCACTCTATAAATAAAGTGGTAATGCAATGGGGTATTTTAAGTGAGGAAATTCCAATCACACGTAGTAAAAAGCCCAAAAAAGTGCTTTTTCCATGATGTGGCCCATTTAGAAATGGAGAATTACTTTCTCAGAATCACTTTACTGTCATTAAACCAGTGTCTCTGTAACAAAATATGTTTCTGCACAACCAGTGCAAGAGTACACAAACAACACACAGAAAGACATAAACAGGATCAGGATGACTGTGGTATCCCATTCATTATTAATCATCACTAAACCTTCTTAATGAATGAGTTTCTGTTTCACAGGCTCAAGATGACCAATGAGGAGATCTGTTGTGCCATCCTGACCATGGATGAACAAGAGGAGATCCCCAAGGACATGTTGGAGCAGGTAGAAACACACAAGATGTGATAGAATCATTTTGAATGATTGGAGGAGAATAATTCACCGGTTCCATTGATCCCTCATGTTTAAAGGGACTTGCACTATGGTCTACAAAAAACTGACTCTCAAAATGATTTTGAACTAAATCCCTCTCACATGAAGTGATCTCGCTAGCTTTATTCCCAACAGTTTCATTACCTTCCAGAATGAGCCATTTCAGGGCTCTGTTACTGGCCATGCTCACCCATCCCCAGAGTTGCTGGGAGTTTATCACAGTACAAATGGGGAATTATGGGTAACACTCCTGCTTTTCCTACCAACAACATATAGTTAAAACACTAAATCACATCCAGATGATTTACAGGTGAAATTTAAAGAATGAGAATCTGCTGCAAAAGTTAATTTATGTCAGTAAGTCAACTTAAAAAGTGAAACTAATCTATGAGACAGACTCATCCTGCAAATCCAGATGTTTCAGCCTTTATCTGTTCTAACTGTGATGATTATGGCGAACAGCTGATGAAAACCCCACATCCAACATCTCAGACAATCAGAATATTGTGAAAAGGTTCAATATTCCAGACTCAAAGTGTCACTTTGGTCAGCTGATGAGTCCAGAACAGCTGCAGAGGGTTGGTTCCTGAGCCTTTAGATGGTCTCAGTCTGAACTGGATTACTGACATTTGCACCATATTCTCATTTTTTCAAGTTTCACCTGTGAAAAAGATAAGATTAAAGATTGAAAAAAAGAAAAAGTGATTAAAAACAAAAAAACAAGGGAGCCTCTAAATGTACAGAATATACAGAAACAGCAGCATGAAGAGGAGGTCCCACCAAAGCCTGAACAGGTGAGTTTAAAGGAGACCACTGAGTCCTCTGATCTCAGGCTCAGGGGGAGAGAGGTCCAGAGTCTGAGGGCCACAGCAGCAGATGATCTGTCACCTTTGACCTTTAGCCTGGTGCTGCACAACCAGTAGGCTTTGGTCACTGGACCTCAGGGACCTGCTGGGAGTTTAGGGACTAAGAAGATCATCAATTTATGAAAGCAGAAGAGACCAGGCATGGTGTTAAAACCCAGATAATCCATCTTAGAAGTCAGAAAAATTTTTTGTCAAAGAACTAGCATCCCAGTAAAACAAAATTACTTTCAGCACAATCCATCCAAGATCAAACATCCAACAAACACATAAACAGGATTAGGCTGACTGTAGTATGCAGCTACTTCACGGTGCTCCTATTTGCAGATCTGAAGAAAATGATCACAAGGAGAGGAGCACCGAACCACAGGGCATAGTTACAAAAAAACCAACTCAGCACATGAAAGTACATATTCAGATAGTCACAACATAAGAAAATGTGTAAAGGGGGTTGGGGGGATTGCGCATGCAACAAAAACTAAGCTAATCAGCACTCCTGCTGCTCAGGAGTGGGAATGAGAGTCGGTAAAAAGTGAGTCCGTCTGCTTCTCCCAGTTCAGTGACTGTGTCTGCCGCCTAAGATGTAATGATGCAACTCCCGGTGAGCTGGTTCAAGGGGCTTCACAGGCCCATGCGAGGAACCAGGGAGAGAGGGGCAGATCACCCTGTGCCGTTATGGGTGCATGTCTGATGCAGGGGCGTTAACACCTTTCTTATATCACCACTCTGAAGACCGATGAGCGTTGTCAACAGGTTTACTGACATTGAAAAGGGTAAAACTAAAAACAAGACAAAAAAATACAGTTATGATTTACATATGTGCAGCATAATATGCATTTATATACCACACTGCTACTACACAGTATATGTCACAGGTCTAATTATGAGAACTTGTGCTACTGACGCTATCCAGACAACCTCCAAAATCGCGGGTAACTGGCTTAACAAAAAGACTAGCTTGAAGCTAAATACAGCATTAGCGGGCAACATATAGCACAAAAAACAAAAGTTGCAACTTATACTTTAAGTACATACCGGCGATACAACCATAAACAGAAGATGTAGACAGTGTTTTTTTTTTCCAACAGGACACCATAAACTGTGTGCCGATATGTTTCCTTTCTTCTTGCTCACTTGCTTTACTAGACTGAGCGGACTTCCTGTTCAATAAAGTTATTTCAAAATAAAGCCGTTTATAAAGTGCACCACTCGAAGAAACCACAGAGGGTGCTGTAAACACATAATGAATAACCACTGACTGAAAATGACATTTTAGTGATACAACATTTTTACAACTTTTAGTGAAAACAGAACACACCCCGCCTGGCGTAAATAAACGCCATGATTAAATATTGGGGAAAACAACATGTTAAGAAGGCACCAAAGGTACAATCTCTGAGATAGGTCTGGTTAACACCTTCGTACCATCTGATTTGGCTACCTTAATTTCCACAGTACGTATTCTGCCATCTTTACTTGGGAACACCTTGGTTATGAGACCAAGAGGCCATTCATTTCTTGGCACTTGACTGTCTTTAAGTACCACAACACTTCCTGAGCTCACGTTAGATTGGCTTGATTGACATTTGCGGCGTGGCTGGAGAGTAGGAAGAAACTCTTTCCTCCATTTGTCCCAGAATATGTTCGACAGGTGCTGAACCTGGCACCACTGATGTTTGAAGAGGTCTGCTGCTGTGAATTTTTCAGATGGAGCCTGAAGGGGTGCTACCTTTTGAGTCAGGAGAACAGCTGGAGTCAAGATAAAGGGGTCACTCGGGTCTGACGAAACTGCAACAAGGGGTCTAGAGTTTATGATAGCAGCCACCTCTGCCATGAAGGTGACGAGAACCTCATGAGTGAATTTAGCGGTCTTAAGCTGAAAAAACATAGAGTCCAATATTCTCCGTGCCAAACCTATCATTCTCTCCCACGATCCGCCAAAATGGGAGGCATGAGGTGGGTTAAACGTCCATTTACATCCATGTTCTTTTAAGAAGGTGTGCACAGCTGTGTTGTCCAAGTTTGAAGAGATTTTCAGTTCCTTACATGCACTTACAAAATTGGTGCCTCGATCAGAGCGAACAGTTTTCACTGGTCCCCTCATGGCCAGAAATCGTCGGAATGCATTAATGAAGCTAGATGTATCAAGCGACTCTACCACTTCATTGTGAACTGCTCTAATACTCAAACAAGTGAATATGACAGCCCACCTTTTATTCTGATTGACGCTTCCTCTTGTGCGTCGTGAAGACACAAACCACGGACCAAACACATCTAAGCCCACATTCGTAAACGGGGGATCTGTTGTGAGACGGTCTGGAGGGAGGTTTGACATTTTTTGTGTGCTTAAAGGGGCACGAAGTCTTTTGCAAGTAACACAGTGATGGATGGTTGTGCTCACCTTTCTTTTACCGCCCACTATCCACCATCCTGCGGAGCGAACGGCTCCTTCTGTGAAAAGGCGACCCTGATGTTGGGTCTGCTCGTGGCAATGCTTTATGAGAAGCGCTGCAACATGGTGGTGGCCGGGAACTATGAGAGGGGTTTTCTCACCTTGGCTAATGTCTGAGTCTCCGATACGACCACCTACTCTAAGGAGTCCTTCTTTGTCCAGATAGGGGTCTAAGGTTTTGAGAGGACTGGTTTTGGGTAGTTTTCCATGTTTTTGCACACACTTGATTTCTTCAGCGTACACGTCCTGCTGTACTGCTCGAATGACAAGGTTCTGAGCTTGGTTTAACTCATCCACAGTAAGTCCCGTTTCACAGTAATGCCAGCCATTACAGCGATTGTCTTTGCTTGGTGGTGATTTGAAGTTGTGGATGACATGTATTAGTCTAGAAAGAGCACGTGTGAGAGATTTCCAGGTAGAAAACTTGGTGAATCTGTCTGAGCCCAGTTCTTTAGTTGAGGTTGTTGTTTTGAGTGCAGTTACCTTAGGTCTTACATCTGAGTCCATGCTGGGCTCTACAAGGTCATAGGAGTCGTTTAGAGGACTCTGAATCTGATGTAAAAGGTCAGGGCCAGTGAGCCAGTTACTAAGCGGCAGCTGGTATGCAGGAACAGAACGAGTGGCGTGATCTGCAGGGTTCTGACTGCTAGCTACATAGTGCCACTGGCGTGGCTGAGAAGATCTGCGGATCCTAGTCACACGATTACTGACATAGACATAAAATCTTCTAGACTCGTTGTAGATGTAGCCTAGGACTACTTTACTGTCTGTGTAGAAGGTAGTGTGATCTAGTTTACAGTCAAGTTCATCTGAGATAAGATCTGCGAGCTCAACCGCTAAAACGGCAGTACTAAGCTGTAATCTTGGAATAGTCTGATCTGGGCGTGGTGCCAGCTTAGCCTTACCCATTACGAAGCCTACTTGAGTGTGTCCTTCTGCATCTGTCACTTTTAAATAGGCCACTGCAGCTATGGCTTTGGTAGATGCGTCTGAAAAAACACACAACTCTTTTCTCACAGCTGTTGAAGGAGAAATGTCTGTGTATGCTCTGGGAATGGTCATGTTAGGCAGGTCTTTGAGTGAGTCTTTCCACTGTGTCCAGGACTCTTCCATTTCAGGAGGCAGTGGAGCATCCCAGTCCCCATTTTCAGCTGTAAGTTCTCGTAGAATTGACTTTCCCTGTATGGTTACTGGTGCTACAAAGCCCAGCGGATCATAGAGGCTGTTTATTGTTGATAGAACACCTCGTCTAGTAAAGGGCTTTGGCTCATCAGATACTTCAAAGGTGAAGCAGTCTTTACTCAAGTCCCAGAGGAGACCTAGGCTGCGTTGCATGGGCACTGAATCAGATTCAAAGTCTAGGTTTTTTAAGTTTTTGGCGTGATCTTGAGTTGGGAAAGCCTCTAGAACTTCCTTTCTGTTGGCTGCTATTTTATGCAGTCTTAAATTTGAGTTTGCAAGTGCATCTCGGGTTCTTTGGAGTAGAGATATGGCTTTTTCAACAGTAGGTAGAGATTTGAGTCCGTCATCAACATAGAAGTCGCGCATGACAAACTGCTTCACATCTGCATCGCAGTCTGGTTCAACGTGTAGGACTGACTGGTGCAGGCCATATATGGCCACTGCTGGCGATGGGCTGTTCCCAAAAACGTGGACTGTCATTCTATACTCCACAATTTCTTTGGAAATGTCATTGTCGCGGAACCACAAGAAGCGTAAGTAGTTCCTGTCTTGCTCTCGCACGCTGAAACAGTAGAACATCTGTTCGATGTCTGCTGTGAAGGCAACAGCTTCTTTTCTGAAGCGTATTAGGACCCCAAGCAATGGATTATTAAAATCTGGTCCGGTTAACAGAACGTCATTCAGGGATACGCCTTCATACTTGGCACTTCTGTCGAAGACGACCCTGATCTGCTTGGGTTTACGGGGATGGTAGACACCGAATAGTGGCAGATACCAACATTCCTCATCCTCCTTTAGTAGAGGGGCAATCTCTGCTTGTTTGTTTTGGAATATTTTGTCCATGAAAGTGGTGAAATGTTCCTTCATCTCTTTTTTCTTTTCAAAGGTGCGAAGAAGAGACATTAGGCGATTCAGGGCCTGTGGTCTGTTGTTAGGGAGCTTTCGGTGTGGATTTTTGAATGGTAAAGGAGCTGTCCAACTGTTATCTGTGTTTTTTGTTAGTCCTTCCTCCATTATTTTTAAGAAGGCATTGTCCTGGATGGAAGGTGAGATGTAGTTGTCATTTCTGGTTTGTTTGAACACATTACATCCTAAATGATCAGGTTCACAAGCGCTGTCTGCCAGCTGAGCGCTGAAGTTGAGTGGAACTTGTATCCCACAATGTTTCTCTTTTACGTTGAAAACATTAGGACATGGCTCAAACGCTGTGGGACGTCCCCTTTCAGTTGTATTTGTGAACAGAGTCCTTACTGAAGGAGTTTTGTGGACGTCACCTAAACACACGTTTCCTACTATGACCCATCCTAGGTCCAATTTTTGAGCATAGGGTGCGTTGTTAGGGCCACTTATCTGTTTGCAGACTTTGTGAGCTCTAATAACATCTCGTCCAAGAAGCATTAGTATGGGGGCGGAGTCCAAGGCAGGAATGAGGTGAGCCACTGACTTTAGATGGCTGTGATGTCTAGCTGCACTGGGTGTGGGGATCTCGTCTCTGTCATTTGGGATATTTTTACACTCAATTAGGCTAGGCAGTGGGATGTGGACTGAACCATCTAAAGCTGCCACTACATAACCTGTAGCTCTTCTACCCATTGTTTCTTTGGTACCTGCACATGTCTTAAGCGAGTAAGGAGAACTAGGGCCACAGTCATTAAACAACTCGAAGAACTCAGGACATAGTAGTGATATGTTACTTTGTTCATCATGGATGGCATAAAGCCTTACTGCTTGGTGTGGGCGGCCTGCTGGGTAGACATTAACGAGACAGATTTTAGAACAAGATCTGCCTGCTTCGTTCACACCACAAACCTGAGTGCATTTAGAAGTGATCTCCTCGGATTCAATGGTGTCAGGCTCCCCGCCATGCTCTGCTGCCGGTTCGGTTTCTTTTAGCCAGGGAGCTGGTCCTGGGTGCAAAGCCGTGCAGTGTCTCTCATCACTGCACTCAGCACACTGTACTTTGGCCTTGCAGTTCTTTGCTATGTGTGAAGATGAGGCACAGCATCTGAAGCAAAAGTCGTTCTCTTTTGAGAACGTTTTCCTGTCTAACAGTGTTTTCATGCGAAATGCTCTGCACACTGAGAGAGGATGGGCTTTCTTGTGGATTGGACAAAGCTTTTCGCCATCTACAATTTTGTTCAGGGACCTCTGAGTGTCTGAACTAGATCGAGAGACAACATCAGTTTTGTGTACAGAAATCTCTTTTTGTCTGTTTGCCCTCCAAGGTAATTTGTCTGGTCTGGGTGCATCAGGTGATGGTGTTAGATTAAAGCTGGGGTCGTTTCTAGCATCAGCTTCTTGCGCAACAAAATCTACTAGAACACTAAATGGTGGGAAGGAGACACATTTTGTGCGTTTGTAGTTGGCGCCGACCGTGATCCACCTTTCTTGCAGGTAGAAGGGGAGTTTTTGAATAATTGGATTTACTCCTCTTGCTGTATCTAAGAACGCGAGACCGGGGAGGTCTCCTCCAGCTTTAGCACACTGCACTTCCATGAGCAGGTCACTAAATTTTCTCAGTTTTGCAAAGTCTTTGGATGAGATTTTTGGGAATGTATCAATTCTTTTAAATAGTGCATCCTCAATCACTTCAGCTGAGCCATAACATTGTTCAAGTCTGTCCCATATCATGTTGAGGCCATTAACTGGATTGTTGATGTGTATGGCTCTGAATTGTTCTGCATGTTCAGCCGATTCCTTGCCAAGCCATTTTAACATCAAGTCCATTTCTTCACTTGCCGTTAGATCTAACCCACTTATAGCATTTTTAAATGAGCGTTTCCAAGCTCTGAAGTTTTGGGGCTTGTCATTAAACTGGAGTAGCCCTGTTGCCACTATTTCACGACGAGCAAAGTATCTGATGAAGTCACTCGCATTTGATTCTCTAGGCTCTTTGTATAAAGGTCTAGCATCATGGGAGCTAGATGCTGACACCTGATTTGACCAATTGGTACTGTAATTTTTATCAGCATGAGAAGGGAAAATGACTGGAGAGTTTTGGCCACGGTCTGGATCATCTGGTAGACCAACTGGAATTTTTTGTGGGTCATTATCTTTTTTAGGGTTTGGTGGCTGATCACAGGTGAGCTCTGGTTTACTTTGTGTTACATTTTCCCCTTGTGATTGTTGAAGAGCATAATCATTTTCCTTTTTCACAAATGCAGATTGGCCAATGACATATTGTTTAGTTATTTCTGCTGTTACTGAGGGACAGATGTTGCTGCGTGTTTCTGTCTGTGTGGCAGCAGCTGCTTCTAATGACTCTGCTTCAGCAATGGCTGACGCTACATCGTTTTCATGCTGTAAATATTCGATGGATGCCTCAACTTTAGCTTTTGCTACTTCTATTTGTGCTTTTTCTACCTTCAAATCTATTTCTTTAGCTGCGAAGCGGAGACGTGCTTTGGCTGCCTCAGCTTTTGCTCTGGCTTTGGCTGCTGCAGAACCCGTAGAGGAGGCGCACGAAGCTTCGGATCGGGTCTTGAGGGATGAAGCCTTGCTGGACATGTTGGAGTTGACTAGGTGACGACTGCTGGCTCACCGTTGCATGCCGTGTTGCTCCGAGGCGTAGTAGTGGTCAGCTTCACTCTAGCGTGCGATGACTGCATTATCTTTGTTCGTGCGGATGCCGCCGTTTTACTGTGCCGTTATGGGTGCATGTCTGATGCAGGGGCGTTAACACCTTTCTTATATCACCACTCTGAAGACTGATGAGCGTTGTCAACAGGTTTACTGACATTGAAAAGGGTAAAACTAAAAACAAGACAAAAAAATACAGTTATGATTTACATATGTGCAGCATAATATGCATTTATATACCACACTGCTACTACACAGTATATGTCACAGGTCTAATTATGAGAACTTGTGCTACTGACGCTATCCAGACAACCTCCAAAATCGCGGGTAACTAGCTTAACAAAAAGACTAGCTTGAAGCTAAATACAGCATTAGCGGGCAACATATAGCACAAAAAACAAAGTTGCAACTTATACTTTAAGTACATACCGGCGATACAACCATAAACAGAAGATGTAGACAGTGTTTTTTTTCCAACAGGACACCATAAACTGTGTGCCGATATGTTTCCTTTCTTCTTGCTCACTTGCTTTACTAGAGTGAGCGGACTTCCTGTTCAATAAAGTTATTTCAAAATAAAGCCGTTTCTAAAGTGCACCACTCGAAGAAACCACAGAGGGTGCTGTAAACACATAATGAATAACCACTGACTGAGAATGACATTTTAGTGATACAACATTTTTACAACTTTTAGTGAAAACAGAACACACCCTTCTACATAAACATCCAGGGAGAGTTTTTAGATTTCTGTCTTCAAGGCCAACATCGGGGAGCATATTTGTTTTGGTACAGGCTAGAACTTGTTGTTCTGTCTTCTGTCCCTCTGCTGGTCTCGAGGCCACTCCAAACAACCAACGCAGCACAACAGCATGTGAAATTGATGGTGATGGCAAACCAAGTGGATAAACAACAGAGGACAGCTGTTGTGGTTGATGTAACAATACCAAATGATGGCAACATCAGGAAAAAGAAACACGCAAAACTACAGGAGTACCTGGAAAGAAGAACTTGAGATATCCAGAAGAGTGAAGACGTCGGTGTTGCTCCTGGTTTCATGTTTGGACTGTTTTCAGAGGCATTTGAGACCCAAATGGCAGCACAAAAAAAATTCTAAAAGTCAGATTTGCATAATTTGTCCCCTTTTAAAGAAATTTGACAGGAGCTTTACACAGGATAAACACTTACTATAGAAACTTAATTTCTGTTTCTGTGAATGAGAGTCGAACTTATTCTTAAAAAGAATAAATTAAGGAATAAAATACTCAAAGTGTTCACTGGAGTTTTGCTAATCTGATTTTAGCTTCTGAAATTTGTTCCTGAGAAGAGTGACATCGAACTTTTAGAAGAACACAAACACGAGCTGGACCGTATGGCTAAAGCGGACCGATTCCTGTACGACGTGAGCAGGTACATAAACACACACACACACACACACACACACACACACACACACACACACACAATTTAAATGCTTGTGTGGACCTTCATTAACTCCTTGTTCCCATTAGGGGTTGTACGAACTAGTCGACTAGTCTACTAGTCGACTTCACGGCTCTGTAGTGACTTTTTATGCCTGTCATCGACTAGTCGCTGTCACGTGATAATGACTGACAAGATGCAGACCTCGGAAAAGACAGCAGGTGATGAGCCCCTGCGCGTCTGGATCAAGGTGGAGGCGACAGCGCTGTGCGCGTCGGTACCGACACCGGCGGTAAAACGGACATTTAACCAAACTGTGACCTTTTCCCTCTTGCAATTTTACCTTCCCCTCACCCCCACCAGTTTGCGCATGCAAAGCTCTGATCGCTGACGCACGCTCCAGACATCTGCGTCCTGAGCACGGCCAAATCAGGTGTCACCACCTTAAAAACAAATTAAACACGCAATCGTTCATGTCGGCTCATTTCCTTTCATGTTTTCTGTCTGTTATTTGTGCCTGATGCATTTCGCTGCTGCAGAGCGAGGTGCATCACCTGTTGTCCTCCGGTGACGCACCCCCAAGATTCCACTGTCTCCGCTCTGCTCCGGCATGAACTCCGCAGCAAAAACAGTCCCGTTGTAGTTGGCCGGCGAGCAGCGGCACTCCGCTGTTTTTGCGGTCGGTAGATCTTTTAGAACTGCAGTTCAAAGGTAACTCATGAGGTGAATATATATGAACGCAGGTAGCAGTTTCTCTTTAGGATTGAGAGGAGATGCAGGAAGATAATAAACAGACAGGACAGAAAAATAGTCAAATAAAAACAAGTTAGTTTTTGTACCTGCTGGTTGCAACAAAAAACCACCTTTGAAGGTAATCAGAAGTGAGGAACAGAAAATGAAATAATTATTTTAATGTTTAGAGCAGCAGGAACTCCGAGAGGCTGCAGGCGAAACAGTTTGCGGCTGCTGCGCAGGGGGAGGGGGGAGAGGACTGAAGTAGGATGTAGAAACTACCGTTGTTAAAAGAGATGTGTTAACTTAGAAAATGTGGGCGCAATTTTAATTGTCAAAAACTCCAGCGAACCTACCGACCCCCCCCCCCCCCCCCCACCCGCCGCTTCAGGTGTATGACGTCATCAACGACTAGTCGAAGTCGACTCGACTTTCATTACTTGACTGTCGACTTTAACAAAAATTAAGTCGTGCAGGCCCTAGTTCCCATGCAGAAGACGAGACTACACTCTGAAAAAAAGCTTATCTTTTCCTGGCTCATAAATGACTTTAAAACTTACTACAATCATATTTTGTTGAATGAACAATTTGTTTAAATCCCAGAAATAAATAAATCCAAAGTGTTTTAATGTGTCCCGTACTTTACATTAATGAAAGATGGGTTAAAATGAATAAGTCTCCTGTAATGAGTCATTTCAGATCTTCATTTAAACCAGATTAGTAATTGTTGATTTTAATTTTAAACAGCATATTCACATTTGATTATTATTATTATTATTATTGTATTCTTGGAGAAGTTTTCCTTTTAGGCTTCTCTGTTTATGTGTCACTGTTGTGAAGCAATTCTCCGCCAGGACAACAGAGGGCATAGCTCTTTTACTGCCATCACTACATTCACGTCTCTAGTGTGTTTACAGTGTGTTTACAGTGTGTTTACAGTGTGTTTACAGTGTGTGCATGTATTTCAGAGACATTTTAATGACTTCAGTCACCAGCTCCAAACCCTTGTTTCCCATTATTTCCTGACACAAATAAAAAGTCGTCTGTGTTACGTCCCCGACAGGGGGTGCTAAAATGTGAAGGGGGGGGTAACGTAAGAAACATGATAGTGGGTTTGAAATGGGTTTAATTGTCATAAAAAGGTTCTAAAAAATGCAAACAGATGGCGAGCATTATTAAAATAATGCCAAACGAAAAAATTCTCAAAAAGGTTAACGGTTAAAAGACAACTTGTCAACTATTAAAACCATGGTTAAAACTTTATTAAAACGTTTCACCGAACTGAAGGTGTTTTAAAAACACAACGAAGTGAATAAAAGTCTTAAAACCAGAACAGTTAACCTTTAAAATCCCAAGTCCAGAGGTTAAAAACTCGTTACAAACAAAGGGGTTGAAAACAAATTGAGGCGTGGAGGACAGCAGAACCCTGCACTGCTGCCTCCCAGACTGCTGAAGGCACAGCCTTTTTATCCCAGGTGTGGGTCATCAGCAGGATTCATCTAGGCCTCTGACTAGCACATCACCCAGACTCCCTGGGGTGCTCCCCAGATGTTGTCCACAGGGACACCAACACTACCCTCCTCACCGCAACACTAGGTAAAAACAGGTCTCTCAACAGGGAGAGCCTCTGAGCCTGCCGGCAGGGGGACATTTCTGGATCCAACATGTCCTCTCCTCATGCTGGGCTGGATCAGGCTTGTAGGCTCTGAGAGCCCATCCAGCAGTGGATCCTCCGGCGGGGGCGGGGCCTCCAGAAGCACTCGCCAGTCAGCCACAAAGCCATCTGTTGCTTAAAACCTTAAAACAAATAAAACACCATTAAAATACCACCACCCAGGGATTTTGTACATTCCTTCACGGTCTGATGTAGTTAAAATGTCCCGGACAAGCCCCAATTTGTTACGTCCCCAACATGTGTTGTTAAAATGGGAAGGAGGGGGTAACATAAGAAATGTGACAGTGGATTTAAAATGGGTTTAACTGCCATAAAAGGTTTTAAAAACAAGCAAGCAAACAGATGGAAAGCATTATTAACATAATGCCTAACAAAAATCAAGACTAAAAGGTTAACATTTAAAGGACGAATTATCAACATTAAAACCCCTGGTTAAAACTTTGTTAAAAGTTTTACCGAAACAGAAGGCATTTTAATCCATGCCCTGGGTGGCATTTTGGCAGTGAAGGTGTCTATTGGGGCCAGTGGGGGAGCTTCCACTTCCAATTTTAAACTGCACTTAGACACAGAGGGCTGTGGGGGGAAGAGGGGTGGTGTGGTGGCATCAGCTGGCGTAGACCAGACGATGCCTGCACTGCCCACTCACCACAGCCACGAATACACCTCATCAACACACACCAACACAGTATTGGAGCAGGCGGAAGGAGACTAGGGGTCTTAGCATCACCTCTGTTGTCGCTTCGCTTCCTGGGGCTGGAGGCTAGGAGGGAGATCTGGCCGTCTGGCTGGGGTCTGGGCTGGTGGGTTGCTTGGCTCAGCGTTGGGGTTAGGGTTAGGCTGCTCTTCAACACCCCAGCAGAAAGGGTCAAACTCCGGGAACTGGTAATGGTTGTACCCTTGTGCAGCAGTGTCGGGACCAGAGTGAATAGGGTGTGTATGGGGAGCATGAGTGGGTGTTTGAAGTGCATTTTTGTACATCTTAGATTGTATGTGCATGTGTGAGCATGAGGGAGGGAGTGTGTGACTGTGTCTGTGTATGACTGTATATGTCTGGTGGGGCCTTTGACTCATCCCCTCTCCTGGGACTTCTTTTGCTGCTATTGACCCTTTGCACGTGACGTCATGCCACTGTAGCGTAATGGCTTATGGCTCTTTTATTAAAGAGGAACCATTCTACATATTAATTCGGAATATTAATTTTAATAAATTAATAACCAAATTTTATAGAAATAAGAAGACTCAAAGGTTGTTTTCATCGATAAACTGACGATCATATCCGTGTGTCTGTGTTTCAGTTCAATGAAGAGACAAGTTTGAAAGTTAAGAATTTAATTCTTCAATTTAAACTAATGATTTGAAATGACAATCATAGGAAAAATAATCAACATTGGCAACCTTGTTGGACAATCTTTAACAGTTGATATTTTAAGCTTGCACAAATAGACCTTGTGTTGGATGTGCTAAGATTTGAGAATGATGGAATTATGACTGCGTGCATGTATGTGTGAGATTGCTTCAGGGAGAGAAAAGGCGAATCTGAGTGAAAATGATGGTTTGAATTAAACTTAGTTCTTATTAGAAAAGATGCATCAGAACGCTATCTGGTCGTGTGCTGCCTCACCGTACGAGGACCCCCTTTCAGACCCGGATCCCAGGAGGGTGTGTACTCCAGATGACACCTTGGCTGGCAGAGGAGACGAAGGTGTGCTGGCGATCCGGTCCAGAGTTGCCCCCCCGGTACACGTTGTTGACGCGTTCGCAGATGCGCTTTCTCAAGTTTAAATTAACTTAGAACTCAAAGACTCTGGACGAGTCTGCGTTAGCTGGTTGCATTTCAGCTATCCTGTCTGGCCTGACAGAAATAGCATGGGGGGGGACAGGAGGCTGCAGGCTCCCTTCCCCGTGGTGTTCGTTCAGCACGTCCGCTCTCTCTCGTTGTCAAACTCGAACTGACTAACTTACCAAAAACCACTTCTCTTCCCAAAGCAAACTTGTGCGTCAGCAAATGTGTTTTGAGTTACTGTGAGAGTGTGTGTGTGTGTGTGTGTGAAGGTCATTATAACATCTTCAAACATTATTTAATTAAGTATTGATTCATTATAGTTCATTATGATTACCCAAAGCATAATAATCATTCATTTGATTAAAACACATTTATAATGAGCAAAATGATAAAATGATTATTTAACATTTAATATAATGAAAGGGAAGTTTAAGACTTTGTTTTGTTATGACTAGATTTCATGAGACCTCCTTTTTCTGGCACTGCAGGTGTTAGATGTTGTGGTTTCTTCCAGACTTGCTGGCGTTCAGGTCTTAATCTGTGGGTGAAAGTTCTGAGCGACCCAGCCCTGATCCAGCCGGGCAAATACAACCTTTTGCACAGAAAAACCCATATTTCCTCACGCTACACCACTAATGTGACCGCCCCATTCGCCATGACGGACGGCAAAAGGGTTAGCCAGTTTGTAGCCTTTTATGGCTTTTATTTAGTTTATTTGACAGTAAAATGGTTTTAGCTTGCTGCGTGGTCGGCTGCACTAACAGACAAGGGCGTAAACTCACCTTGTTTTGTTTTTTTAATAACTTTGATGGAGACTGATGACGGAGATGAATTACAGCGATCAATCAAGCAGGCTAGCAGGCCTCAGATTTGCAGCGAATGTGTTTTTAGCGGGTAAGATTAACGTTCATTTATTTCACGAGGAAGACAGGGACAGGGATAAATGTGATGTGTTTATACTAGTTATTGATAATCCTGATGGATAGGTATTTCAATTCAAATCAATTCAAGTTTATTTATATAGCGCGAAATCACGACAAGAGTCGTCTCAAGGCACTTCACATGATAAAAATTCCAATTCAGGTCAGTTCATTAAGCCAATCAGAAATAATGTTTCCTATATAAGGAACCCAGCAAATTGCATCGTCACTGACTAGTGTCAGTGACTATACAGCAATCCTCATACCAAGCAAGCATAAAGCGACAGTGGAGAGGAAAACTCCCTTTTAACAGGAAGAAACCTCCAGAGAATCCTGGCTCAGTATAAGCAGCCATCCTCCACAACTCACTGGGGATGGAGAAGACAGAGCACACACACACACACGCACACGCACACGCACACACACACACACACACACACACACACACACACACACACACACACACACAATGTGTCTACAGTTATATTGTGATGTCTCAGTAAATATTCTATTTGGTGAGAGATACACTTTATTGTATTTATCCTAGTGGATCTATAATTAAACGGGTAAACTAGTAGTAGCACATCCAACGTCAAGGAAACCAAAAAGTTATTATCAGGAGAGGGAGAATGTTTAAGTGGTTAGCAGCAGTGTGCTAGACGATGGCCCCCTCCATGAGGCCACCACAGCTCAGCAGAACATCGTTGTAGCTTCTTCTGGGGAGAAAAACACTTAGAGAGAAAATAAAGTTAACAGCTGAAATAGCAGGAAATAATACAGTTAAAGAGCAGATTGTAGAAGAAAGCAGTAGAGTGTGAAAAGTGGTCAGTGTATCCTCCAGCAGTCTAAGCCTATAGCAGCATAACTACAGAGATAACTCTGGATAATCTATCCTATTTAGATGTAGGCATGTTGGAGGCAGGGCAAGGGAGAGCCGTCTTTACCGACTGTACACTCCACCTCCCTCTACTCCCCCACTTGTCCAGATCTAGGCTAATATCAGATTTTAACCATAGGCCCTATCAAATAAAAATGTTTTAGCCTATTCTTAAAAGTAGACAAAGTGTCTGCCTCACGGACTAAAGCTGGGAGCTGGTTCCACAGGAGAGGAGCCTGATAACTAAAATATCTGCCTCCCATCCTAATTTTAGATATTCTGGGAACCACCAGTAGACCTGCAGTCTGAGAGCGAAGTGCTCGGTTAGGAACATATGGAACAATCAGATCACTGATGTATGATGGAGCTTGATTATTAAGAGCTTTATATGTGAGAAGAAGGATCTTAAAATCTATTCTGAATTTAACAGGTAGCCAATGTAGGGAAGCTAAGACAGGAGAGATATGATCTCTCTTTTTAATTCTCATCAGAACTCTAGCTGCAGCATTTTGGACAAGCTGAAGACTTTTAACTACATTCTGTGGACTTCCTGAGAGTAATGAATTACAGTAATCCAGTCTTGATGTAATAAATGCATGAACTAGTTTTTCAGCATCACTCCTGGAAAGGATGCTTCTAATCTTAGCAATACTCCGAAGGTGGAAAAAGGAAATCTGACAAACTTGTGAAACCTGGGATTTGAATGACATGTCCTGGTCAAAGATAACACCAAGGTTCCTTGCTTTGTTCTCGGAGATTAATGTAATGCCATTCAGGTCAGGCGATTGGCTAAGCAATTTCCTTTTCTGGATTTCTGGTCCAAAGATGAGAACTTCCGTCTTGTCTTGATTTAAAAGCAAAAAGTTTAGAGTCATCCAATTTTTTATGTCCTCAAGACAAGCCTGTAATCTACCCAACCGATTAGGTTCATCAGGGTTAATGGATAAATATAACTGAGTATCGTCAGCATAACAGTGGAAGTTTATCCCATGCTGTCTAATGATTTTACCAATTGGGAGCATATATATAGTAAAAAGAATTGGTCCAAGCACTGAACCCTGTGGTACTCCACAAGTAACCCTGGAGTATGAAGAAGATTTGTCATGTACATTTACAAAATGAAATCTGTCAGACAGGTAGGATTTAAACCAGCCTAACGCTGTTCCTTTGATCCCTACAACATGTTCAAGTCTTTCTACAAGAACATTGTGATCAACTGTGTCAAAGGCAGCACTGAGATCTAACAAGAGTAGAACAGACACAAGATTCTTATCTGAGGCCATGAGAATATCATTTGTAACTCTCACTAATGCAGTTTCAGTGCTGTGATACTCTCTAAAACCAGACTGAAATTCCTCAAACAGAGCATTAGTGTTTAAATGCGAACATACTTGGATGGCCACTATTTTCTCCAGGACTTTGGATAAAAATGGAAGGTTAGATATTGGTCTATAATTCATTGGGTCATCTGGATCCAGAGAAGGCTTCTTAAGTGAAGGTTTGATTACAGCAACCTTAAAATCTTGTGGTAAATACCCATTTATTGATTATATCTAGAATAGGGTCAGTAACCAAAGGAAATGCATCTTTAAATAATTTGGTTGGGATTGGATCCAAAATGCAAGTTGAAGGTTTAGATGAAGCTAATATTTTTGATAACTCTGAAAGCTCAACTGGATCAAAACGGTTCAAGCACAGATGAGGTTCTACAGTCACCTCTGATGCTGCCTCACTTACTGAGGAAGAAGAAATCGCATTAGGGAGGATGCTAAAGATTTTGTTTCTAATAGAATTAATTTTACTTCACCACCACGGAGGCTGCGCGCTGTCCACTGTTTTGTAAAGCGAGACAATTATTAACAATATTAAAGCTCCGATGTATGATTATGTGTGTTAAAATGACGTTATTTATTTATATGAGCGTCGGCGTTCAGAGATCTTCTCATTCCGGTGTGAGAGCAGCAGCTGGACCCGGTAACACCACCAGTAACAGAAGCTGGTAGGGATGCGGACTTTTTAACAATCAGCTTTGGTGTAAAGTGAAACGCTGTTTACAACATGAAGTTATAAATCCAGAGGGGTGAATTTAGGCAAAGTCAGCAACATGTTTACATCGGTGAACAGCTGCAGAGAGAACGTAAGCTAACGTTGGTAAGCTAGTTAGCATAGCGCTCTCTATGAGTCCCCGCTAGATGCGCTACTTCTTCTGATAACTGAACTGGGCATGAACTAGTTGAAGGAATGCTGGAGGAGTTTTGTTTTTGTTTTGATCGCAAAAACAATTTCAGGCTCTACTTTTCCCTTTGTTTAGTACTCGTGTCGCTCACTGTTTACATGCTTTTGCCGTCCACCATGGTGGACCCACGTGATTAGGTGATGTCGGTGCAAAGGGTCAATACATCTTTGCCTCCCCTCCCCCTGCCACACCTGGTGTGGAGTGCGGTGCCTTGGTCTGCCTGACTGTTCGCGGCTCCCGGGTCAGTGGGTTTAAGATTTTTGGCATCTGCCTGATCAATCCCGGTGGCTGCCTGGTGGGATCTGAGTCCCTGGGCTCTGTTGGGTCCCCGGCGGGGGTGGTTGCCCCTGGGTCCCGGGTCGCTGGGTTCTGGGCTCGGCCGGCTAGGGGGTGGGAGGTTGCGGGTGGGCCTGCGGGCATGCCGCTGATATCCCCCAGGACTCTGCCGGCTGCTGGTTGTGCCCCCGGAGCAATCCTCTGCATCTCTCGAGGGGGGCAGGGGCTTTTCTGGTTACAGTCTCCCTGGGGTCCCAGCGCTCTGGGACAGCTCCTGGATCTCTGGGACTTGGAGCTCCCTCCATCTCCTACGCATCTTTGGGGGGCAGATCTGTGGCCCCTCATACTCTCTATTGGACGCTCCTATAGAGAAATCTTACATATACACGCGTGTGTACACACACAGATGCTCACATGGTGCTACAAATACAGGCCATTTACCACAGAGATTGACTGACAAGATATTTGCGTTTTACTTGAGACCAATGCAAACATGTTGAAAAAAGTGAACTTGGTCTTTAAAACTTGCTTCTCAAATGAGCAGCCTCCTTTAAGAAACCTGTCAGATTTCTGTCAGCAGTGTTTCAGGCATGATTTAGACCAACCCTGATGCTCTGGGCTCGTCTCAGTGTTCTTTCACTGTTGTTCCCTTTTCCATCAGAATAAATCACTACCAACAGAGACTGCAAGCTCTTCACTTCAAGAAGAAGTTTACTGAACGAGTGGCTGAGGTCCAACCAAAAATCACAGGTAAGAGTTCAGTCCTAGACATCTACACTTGTGCTACAGTGGGTCAAAGAAGTATTTGGCAGCTACTGATTGTGCAGCTTGACCCACTTGTATAATGAGAGTTCTGTAATTTTCATCGTAAAGAAAGAAAGAAAATGCAGGAATGTTTTCAGGAGTGTTGGTTTTGGACCCATATGCAGTTGAGTGAAGCTCTGAGAGGCAGCAAAGTACTTAAATCCATTTACTGCAGAGACTTGGGAGCACAAAAACTACAGGAACAGAAATGTGTTGACATGGAGAGACAAGGACAACAGACAAACCGACACAAGGACTGACAGGGCTTAAATACACTGGGAGGAGGTGATCAGGTTACAAGAGGCAGGTGCAACTAGTTAAACACTAACAAGGCTGGGAGCAGCACGGGACAAAGAAATAGCACTGGGATTTTTAAAGATGTATTTGTATCATGGTGCAGAAAATAAGTTTGTAGCCTCCACAAACAAGCAAGAATGATTTACATTGAATGTGCTAGTACTAGTTTACCTGTTTAATTACAGATCCACTAGGATAAATACAATAAAATTTACCTCTCACCAAATAGAATATTTACTAAGAAATCACAATATAACCATAGAACTGGAGTAGCATCAGAAACAATAAACTGATCAAATTATAAAAGTCATAAAACAGATTAAAACTAATCTGAGTTAAAAATGAGAAAATAAAAGGTTTAAAAGCAGCTTTAAATAAAAGCTCTTCAGCTGTTTAAAGTGTCCAGAATGTCAACGCCGCGTACGGATAAAGGAAGATCATTCCAGAGTTTGGAAGGAGCGATCACCTCTACTTTTATATCTGGTCTTTGGAACTTCTCGAAGGTTCTGGTGGGTGGACCTGAGGGCTCGGGCTGGAGCAGAACCCTTTAGATTACAGCAGAACCGGGTTGGAGCAGAAGGCTTTAACAGGTCAGTAATATAGGGAGGAGCTTGATCATGTAGAGCCCTGAAGGTTCTAGTCAGGACTCTAAATGAACTCTAAAGTTAACGGGTAACCAGTGCAGAGACACCAGAACAGGAGTGATGTGTGCTCTTCTGTTTGCTCCAGTTAGGAGCCTCGCTGCAGAGTTCTGGACCACCTGAAGGCGGTCAAGGGCTTTTTGTCAAAACATGTGAAGAGTGTGTTACAGTCATCTAGATGGGAGGAGGTAACGGCATGGAGAACCATTTCAGGTTCATGTTTGGACACCAACCCTCTCAGTCTGGAGATGTTTCAACCCTGGTCCTCAGGGCACACTAACCTGAATGTTTCCCATGCCTCTGCTTCAGCACACATGATTTACACTGCCATCTCAGGAGGACAAGTGCTGCAGATGCCTGTTAATCACTCATTCATTTGTCAGGTGTGTGGCGGCAGGGACACACTGATGTTTACAAGGGCAACATGGAACACATGCAGGACACTGTGCCTTGAGGACCAGGGTTGGGAAACGCTGTCTTAAGTGACAAAAGCCGTTTTGGACACCAGGGACGAGACTGGAATGAGCCAGTGTACATAGGCAGCTCTCTCGCTCTCTCTCCCCCCCTCTCTGTCTCTCTCTCTCTCTCCCCCTCTCTGTCTCTCTCTCTCTCTCCCCCCCTCTCTGTCTCTCTCTCCCCCCCCTCTCTGTCTCTCTCTGTCTCTCTCTCTCGCTCTCTCTGTCTCTCTCTCTCTCTCTCTCTCGCTCTCTCGCTCTCTCTGTCTCTCTCTCTCTCTCCCCCCTCTCTGTCTCTCTCTCTCTCCCCCCCCTCTCTGTCTCTCTCTCTCTCTCTCTCTCGCTCTCTCCCTTTCTCTCTCTCTCTCTCTCTCTCGCTCACTCTCTCTCTCTCTCCCCCCCTCTCTCTCTCGCTCACTCTCTCTCTTGCTCTCTCTCGCTCACTATCTCCCTCACTCTCTCTCTCGCTCTCTCTCACTCTCTCTCGCTCTTCCTCGCTCACTCTCTCTCGCTCACTTTCTCTCGCTCTCTCTCTCCCTCTCTCGCTCTCTCTCGCTCACTCTCTCCCTCTCTCGCTCTCTCCCTCTGTCTCTCTCTCTCTCTCTCTCTCTCACTCTCTCTCGCTCTCTCTCGCTCTTCCTCGCTCACTCTCTCTCTCTCGCTCACTCTCTCTCGTTCACTTTCTTTCTCTCTCTCTCTCTCTCTCTCTCTCTCTCTCTCTCTCTCTCTCTCTCTCTGAGAGTCCTGCCCATTATTTCCTGTGAGAGAGAGAGAGAGAGCCTTCGCAATTGCATTTTATTACTGAATGGGACAGTCAGCTGAACATGTGAAGAAATTTGTTGAAACTAAATCACAAGAGATGTCCAGAAAGTTTGGAAACACATGTTCATCATATGTTAATAGTCGAACAGCATTTAATTTGTGTTAATGAGCTATTAATGCAGATAGGACTGTACTATCATCCAGAATAGTTACTGAGGTCGTTTTTCAGTTCAACATCAGGCCCCCAAGACACCTGCTTCCACAAACACAGATGCAAAAGTTGCTAGCAAACCGCCAGCTGCAGGACTCAGGATTTCACACACACACACACACACACACACACACACACACACCTTTGTCATAAAGTAGTCCCGAATCTAAAATGGTGCCTTTGATTCCTTTATGTTACTAATTATTTTCACTGTCAGTCAGCGTAATTATTTAGGTCACCAAGCAGAACTGGGATCACTACTGAGTGATTTTATTGACTTTTTTACTCCCAATGCTAGTTGGATCCATTCAGTCGTTGTGTTGATGCTAAGCTAAAGCAAGAAGAGTACAGCTGGGTCAGAAGAATGGCTGGGCTGGTTAAAAATAGCATTTTCCACTTGTGTAACTCAACATTTCAATGTCCCTTTAATAATGTTTCCTGCTTTATAAATTCATGCAGTTATTAATCTGTCTGAATAGGTTACATCACTAAACAAATTCAAACCACCAACATGGTACAGAACTCAGAGCCGTTTGTATGCTTCCCTTAGAAATACAGAGGATGAGAAGAAAACACGCTTCCTTGTTGTTTTTGGAAGAAAAGGTTGATTACTTTACAATTACTGACTAATACTTGTTGTAGGGATAGATATTTAATGCTGAATTCTGCTTCACTCCTCAACTTTTTCTTCTTCTCCCTTCTTCCAGCTCTTAGTCTCGCTTCTAAAGAGGTGGTCCAGAGTCCAGCTCTCTGTCAGCTTCTTCAGGTCATACTAGCCTTTGGAAACTACATGAACAAGGGACAAAGAGGAAATGCCTATGGGTTCAGAGTGTCCAGTCTCAACAAGATGGCTGACACTAAGTCTAGCATCGACAGGTAGGTTTTACAGGTAAAGCACAGCTGTTCAGGTCAACAGAAAGTCCTGCTTTTCTGCTTACCTGAGGGGTTCATTGGCCCATTTCTGGAGGTATTTGTCTGAATACCTCTAGAAATGGAAACCATTGGCTATAGACTACCTGACTGTTGCCCATGTTACAGCAGGTTGGTGCTAAGTCCTAAATGACTTGTGTAGGGCTGCAACTAACGATTATTTTCATAATCGATTAATCTGTCCATTATTTTTTCGATTAATTGATTAATCGGTTTGTTATTGTTTAGCTATTTAACCTATACAAGTGATGAATACATTTCAGTTAAGAAAAAGAAGAACATAAGAGAATTGTGCAGTTGACTGCAATCTATTTTATTGCACAAGAACACAGTCAGCGGTGTAAAATGAGCTAAACAGTGCAAAATATCAGTCCAGAATAATTTTTTGGCATCAAAATATGAGGTAAATTCCATAAAAAATAATGTAGAATCTAGAATAGAGTTTGTAACTGGTATGCATTGCTGGGGGGTGAGTGTCTTGTTCCCCATGTAGTTGTCCATCGTTGCTTGTTTTTTTCTGCATGAGAAACACAAATAGACTGAAATAAGTACACATATAAAATAAAGCAGCACACACACTACAACACTAAATCAATATTACATTATTTGAATTAATTAACAATATACAGTGATCATTTATTTTGACAAAAATGTGTTGTGAGGCGTTTTACAGCGTTAGACGGTAAAACAGCCTTTTAATAGTAAAAAAAGGACTTTCTGAATTTCTCCTGTATTTAAAAATTGAAAGCGTACAACTATGCCGCGTTATATTCACCTGGACACAGCTCGTCTGTATATTTTTCTCCGCGGAGTTGTCCTTTTTTGAATGAGGAACACAGTTATGGGTTTGTGCCGTTTTTCTCTTAACGAGAACATTCTTATAAACAGACGTGCTAAATTTGGCAAGCGCATGATACACAACACGGACATTCACGATTGCATCTAGTCAATCAGAAGTAGAACACCGTAGACTGATGTGGCAAAAAAAACATGTTTAACATCCACTATAACGAACTCAGCTAACACTAAGTCCCAAATTTGATCTGCGTTAGCTTGTTTATTTTCTGTTACTTACCGGACATTCCTCTGCCGCATCTGCCCCCACGTTTTCGTCTCAAATGTTCACTTAGGGACGTCGTGCTTCCGTGCCATGCTAGATGGTTTTTGCATATTTTGCAGGTCACCCGTCTTTTCAAGGCATCTAGTGAAGTGCTCCCATACTCGTGAGGTTTTTGTCCGGGGTTTCTCTTGTTTTGTCGCTTCTATTTTTCTTCCGTATTTCTTGTTGTTCCGCCATCTCTCACAGCAAGATGAGCGTCAGTAACGTGTTACGTCATGAAAAGCGAGGGCACTTATTGGCTCATTTCTTCTTCTACAGCTCCACTGGTAGATCAGTGGCTCATTACTGCCACACACTGGTGACAAATTTAACAGATTGTAACCGATGTCAGATTGTGGTAAAAAATAGACTTTATGCGGTAAAATATGATTATTAAACAACTAATCGATGACTAAAAAAGTTGTTAACTATTTTAATAATCGATTATAATCGATTAAATCGATTAGTTGTTTCAGCTCTAGACTTGTGTTTGCAGAAACTTCACGCTGCTGCACTACATGATCTCTGTGCTGGAGGAGAAATTTCCAAAAGCTGCCATCTTCAGCGAGGAGCTACAGAATGTTCCAGAAGCTTCTAAAGTCAAGTAAGAAGCACAAGCACACTGTAGAGAATCAGGTATAACAGAAGCATTCTGGTTCACTAGAACATGTCACAATCTTTATTCTCATTCTGGGTGTGGTGAACGCTGGCGTGACTGCTTGCTGCTGCCCACCCGCCGGAGACTAACAAACCTTCCTACAGAACTTTATGAACTCGTCTAGAGCACTTTTGACCCAATTAACCTAATCTATCAGACATATTACTGGCATACTCCTGTCATTGTGTTAATTATTCGTTCTTCATTGTCCAGCAGACCTGCATATCAGTCTATGAACGTTGCAGTAATCCACCTCATGCTGAAGCAAACTGGAGCTGTAACTTCAGTAACTCCTGACCAGTTTATAACCTTCTTCTCATCTAAAGCAATCATGAAAAATTGTAGCTTTACAACTCCATCAGCATCTGTCATTAAAGTCAAAGTCAGAGTCCAGTTAGTCATCATCACACGTTGGTTTAATTACATTTTTGCATTTGACCCATCCCTGTGGGGAGCGGTGAGCTGCAGCTCTGGCTGTGCTCGGGAACCATCTGGTAGTTGAAGGCCCCAGGATGGGTTGGACCCGACTGGGATTTCAAGCCCAGTGTCCCATTCACAGGGTGAACACTCAAACCACTAGGCCACTGAGAATGTTCAAAAATTTCCACGAAGGCTCTGTGCTGAGGCCTCTGCTCTTCCTCTTCTATCTCTTTAGCAGATCCTCCTGCCATCTTTATGCAGATGACATCCAACTGTACATCTCCTTTAAGCCCCATGAGATGTCTAAGCTGCAGCTGTTACACACCTGCTTAGACTCCATCAGAACCTGGATGGTGGGAGCTTTCTTCAGCTGAATGAAGATAAGACTGAGATCCTCATCTGTGCCCCAGATAAGCTGGTTCCCAAAGTCAGAGACTCTCTTGGTCAGCTTGCTTCTCACACAAAACCTTCTGTCAGGAATCTTGGCGTGACCTTTGACCCAGCTCTCACCCTGGATTCTCATGTCAGTTCTCTTGTTGGCTCTTCCTTCTTCCATCTCAGGAACGTTGCTAAGCTGAGTCCCATTCTGTCCCGCTCTGAACTTGAGACAGTTCTCCACACCTTCATCTCCTCACGCTAACCCCGGTTTCACACTGAATGTAGTGCAGAGATTACTTCCTGCTTCTCTTCCATCTTAATTAAGTTTAACTCTGACGAAATTGAAGACCTTGTCATTGGCACAAACTTGGCATTAGGGAAAGCGGAAAGTTCTCAATAGCAATAGAAAATACTACAGCTACTTGCCTGGATCCTTATGGTGTTTTCACACTTTGGTCAGCTTGGCCTGGGGCGGTATCCACACAGCCAGGTTGTGTCTACCGAGCCTTCTTAAGATAGTAGACATGTGGGTTAACATGTGTAGAGAAGCGTGGTGGTCTTCCTAAGCCCCACAGTGTAGTAAACAATAACATGCATGATCAATGTTGCTATTGGAGACTGTGTGTGTGTGTGTGTGTGTGTGTGTGTGTGTGTGTGTGTGTGTGTGTGTGTGTGTGTGTGTGTGTGTGTGTGTGTGTGTGTGTGTGTGTGTGTGACATGAAGCACACAGCTTCCTACTTCCCCCGGGTCTCTGCACTCCGGAGGAGACCTCTGGATCTCTGGGGCTTGGAACTCCTCCGTCTTCCTTGGGTCTTTGGGGGCAGGTCTGTGGTTTTTCTCCTCACCTCTTTCTTTTTTATTTATGTGGCAGAGGCTTTTATCCAAAGCAGCGTACATTAGTTAACCTATAGGGCATGTTGTGATCTGTGGGGGAAACCGGAGTACCCGGAGGAAACCCGCGCATGCATGGGGAGAACACGCAACTCCACGCAGAAAGGCAGCATCTGAGTTTCAAACCTGCAACCTTCTTGCTGCGAGGCAACAGGGCTAACCACTGCACCACCGTCCAGCCCTTCTCTTCCTCTTCCCCCTTCTCTTTTGTTTCTCTCATCTGTGTACAGTGGGATTTAAAACAACCAAAAATATTTCTAATGAAGTTTTGGTGTCAGCCGAGGCATTATAGCTGAAGCCATACTGCTCTACCTGCAAGAGTAAAACTGTAAGGCTTGTCTTTGGCACTCAGACATCAGTTCTTTACAGCTGGACAGCACACGGGGGAAAAAAGACTACCACTTGTAGGTAGGCGCGACAGTGAAATATCTTAAGCTGGCCAATCAGTCCATAAATGGGTGCATATAGAGCTCCGGACGTCACGTGACTCTCAGAGCGTAGACGCCATGTTGGCAGGCAACAAAGGTAAGCAAAATGAATGGGATCGGCTTGGATTTTACGCCGTCAGAGTTTACTTCCCACTTTAAAACCGAAGAAATCATTTTATATTGTCAGTAATTAAATAGACTAAACATCTCCGACCCTTACCATGCCCCTGGGATACTTTTTTAAAACGCCAGAAGCTGTCGGAGCGGGCCGGGCCAGGGAACGCCTTGGGATTTCCCCGGAAGAGCTGGCCCAAGTGGCTGGGGAGAGGGAAGTCTTGGCCTCTCGACTCAGGCTACTGCCCCCGCGACCCGACTCTGGATAAGCGGGTGAAAATGGATGGATGGATGGATGGATGTACAGATAACATAGATTTACATGTAAGAAGCTTAAATAGAGTGCTGTGCTGTTTGAATGTATAAACTGAACGCCAAGAGAAATCACTAGTCTGATTTTTTTCCATGAATAAAATAAATATGTCTCAGGATCTGTCTGAGATCTGTCTCAGTGAGACAGATAATAGCAATCCAAAGTGCTTTTTGATGTGTGATCTGACAAGTGATCAACCATTGCTTAAAAATTAAAGGGACATTAAGGAAGTGTGACAGCCAAAGCATGTATAGAAATAATAAATGTCTTCTTCATACATTCTCCTGCAATGCCCTGGTCCTGTAGAATGAGCCCTGGCATTTTTACTGGGATTGCCTGTTTTTCTGTAAAATCACAGAAAAAGAGAGCTGCTCGGGTCGAGCAGGCTGCTTCATGCGCGTTCACGCTCAGGCATCGCCCGTAGCATTTGCTATCCGTAGCTTTAGCAGCAGAGAGAGAGGCAGTGCCACTTTGTCGCTGTTCCTAACGCCTAGTGACAAAGCTAGCTACATTTCTGAGGACCCTTAGCTACTTTCTGTAGAACTTTCTTCTAGATATTTCCTGCTAATTAGCAACAAAACAGCCATTTTCACTCCCAACCGTTCTTTGAACGTTGTTTCAGCTGTCATCAAGGATATAAATGTTACAGATACAAATGACATTACTGGTGCTTTAGCTCACCTTGTAAGATGTCTGACTCTCACGCAGAAGACCCGGGTTTGATTCCGGATGTGAACATCGTTTATTTTTTACATTAATGGTATATTTTTTACAGTAAGATGCCCAAATTTGTATTTGAGACTCGCCGAACGGCATTGAATTCACAGATAAAAAGATGTGGGTTCAACTTTCATTTTGGAACAATTTTTCAAGCAAGGGAAGGGAATGATCTGAGCATGCAGGAGGACTGACCCATCATAAACCTTTGTCGGCTGTGCTGAAGAGAAAGGTACAGAACCACATTATTTAATTAATTAGCTGCATGTTCTCCTGTCCTCTGTCCTCTGGGCCACACACACACACAAGGGACTGTCTCAGCTGTTATTTTCGTTGAGGAGTGTGCACGTACAGCATGCGCGCCTCGTGCACGAGCCTTCTATTGAAGCTGCCATTACGCTTTTGGCCTGAGGGGGCAATCGCGAGCTTAAAAATTCAAAACTCCATAAAGTCCCTTTAAATAGCGCTTAGCCGGTTAATTGCTGTGATCATAAAACACGTAAACGGCAGCACGCAGGAATCACGAGGCAACGTTTTACGTGATGTTTACTTGTTGCTATGAGTAATAAGACAGAAAAAGCCCCGCCAAAATAAGTTTAGGAAGCCTGCTAAGAATCGTAATAAAAGCATTTTAAATAAATACCATACACAGTTGAGGAAACGTACCTGATGTGAAGTGGTCGCTGCATAAGCAAAAACCTTTATTCTCGGGATCCTACAGCTTCATTTTAGCCCGGTCAGCAGCGTGTTTTACTGCAATGATCTAACGTCTACGGCATTCCGGATCTTGGGGAATCCTGTAGAAGGCTCATCCCTTATATCGTCTGCGTCTCTTCTGGCATCCTAGGGCACAACAGGAATCTACCATATTTCCCGTTTGAGTTTTCTGACAATAACAAATAGCCCAGCTGGAGGCTTCTGCCTGCCAAGATGGCACAATTTTTGGTTTGAACTGTTGCATGCGGGGCGAAGTGACGTCAACCCCCGGAGCTCTATGATCAGCTCAGCATGAAATAAACCGCAGGGAAGCAGGGATGAAAAAAATCTTTGGCACCACATGAACAACAAACGGACAATGCCAATGTACTGCAATGGCCACACCCAGCCCAAACCAAGCAGATGCAAGTGCAAATGCCCTTTTGTTGTCGTCCTGGACAGTTGATTCAATTCACTTCAATTCAGTTTATTTCTACAGCGCCAAATCACAACAAGAGTCGACTCAAGGACCTTCACACAGTAAACAATCCAATACAGGCCAGGTCATTAAGCCAATCAGTAACAAGTTTCCTATATAAGGAGGCCAGCAAATTGAATCAAATTGCTTTACAGCAATCCTCATACTAAGCAAGCATGCAGCGACAGTGGAGAGGAAAACTCCCTTTTAACAGGAAAAAACCTCCAGAGAATCTCGGCTCAGTATAAGCAGCCATCCTCCACGACTCACTGGGATGGAGAAGACAGAGCACACACACACACACACACACAGAGAGAGAGAGAGAGAGAAACTTTATTGTATTTATCCTAGTGGATCTATAATTAAACGGGTAAACTAGTAGTAGCACATCCAACGTCAAGGAAAGCAAAAAGTTATTATCAGGAGAGGGAGAATGTATTAGTGGTTAGCAGCAGTGTGCTAGTCGATGGCCCCCTCCATGAGGCCACCACAGCTCAGCAGAACATCGTTGTAGCTTCTTCTGGGGAGAAAAACACTTAGAGAGAAAATAAAGTTAACAGCTGAAATAGCAGGAAATAATACAGTTAAAGAGCAGATTGTAGAAGAAAGTAGTAGAGTGTGAAAAGTGGTCAGTGTGTCCTCCAGCAGTCTAAGCCTATAGCAGCATAACTACAGAGATAACTCTGGATAATCTATCCTATTTAGATGGAGGCATGTTGGAGGCAGGGCAAGGGAGAGCCGTCTTTACCGACTGTACACTCCACCTCCCTCTACTCCCCCACTTGTCCAGATTTAGGCTAACATCAGATTTTAACTATAGGCCCTATCAAATAAAAATGTTTTAAGCCTATTCTTAAAAGTAGATAAGGTGTCTGCCTCACGGACTAAAGCAAGATCTGGCTCAAATTAAGCACTGCCCCTAAGGGTATAGAGCTGAACCAGTGTTCCACGACCAGGACAAAAACCGCATTGCTCCTCCTTAATCTGAGGTTCGACAACGTAGCAGACCCTCCTCTCCAGAACCCATGAATAGACCTTTCCAGGGAGGCACAGGAGTGTGATGTAAAGAACTCTATTATGGTTCAGATACCTCATGTTATATATGTTGAGTATCAGTTTGGACCGCTAATTTAATAACTGAAAATTTCAACAATAAATTCAGTCAAAACAATTGCTAATAACCTCTGAATGAATGTATCGCAATATGTCGTGATGCATTGTATCATCTCCCCAGTATCATGATACGTATTGTATCGCCAGATTTTCACCAATACACACCCCTATTGGATTAGACCTCACCCACCCCGGGGAATAGCCAGATCCTTACCCATTGTTCAAGCCTGGTTGCAACACGATATGGTAATTTGTGTCAAAAGCACCAAATAAGTCTGGTAGAAGATGCAATACTACCTCCCCAGAGTTGTTTGATAAACACACGTCATTAAAAGATTTTAAAGTGCACACTGCATGGTGTAGCCTACCCTGGAACCAGATTAAAAATGGTTCATAGCAGCCTTGCTCATCCGGAATCCTATCAGCTGGTGATACAAAGCCTTCTATGCTGATATGCGTGGTACACCAGGTATGGAAACACTGCTAAAATCAATGGGCAGCACACATGCATATTAAATCACCAACCAGAAGCACAAGCTCAGGCCTTGCCATTATTCCCCCTCCCCAGAAGCTCAGAAAATTCCTTAATAAAACATTTGTTGTATTTGGGGGATGGTAGATCAGTGCCACCAACAGGGCCGGTGAAGCATCAGCTGGGCAGAACTTCGGACAACAGGAACGAAAAGATCCAGAAATGGCTGTCAGACTGATAACAACTTGTGAGCAATTTAATGACCCCCCCCCCCCCCCCCCCAGCCCCTTGTTTGTTTATGCTGTTAATGAGGTTGAATGTTTTTGGTAACTGCTGACTGTGCAGTAAATTGCCCTTTGAGGACAATAAAATGTCCTAACCCTAACCCCTTAGCACTTTAAAGGTGTCAGGAAGTGTTTGGTCAGTCTGACAAAACTGCAGCGGAAACGAATCACAACCCACTCTAAACCTGGCCTCCTGGGTGCCTGTCTTTGCAGTTTGACTGAACTTGAAAAGGAAATTAGCATTCTGCGGTCTGGGCTGACCAGCATCAAGGCGGTGAGCATGCTCAGTAAAGCTTCAAAACCCGCTAGTGCATGTGTGGAATGAATGATATATGTGTGCACATGTGCAGGAGCTGCAATACCAGCAGGCACAATCTTCCCAGTATCCAATGGACAGGTTTGTTCCTGTGGTCAGCCAGTTCATCACGGTGGCATCCTTCAGCTGTTCTGATGTGGAGGACTCCTTACAAGATGCCAAGGACCTGGTGAGTGTCTTCTCAGAAGAACAGTGTTTCTGGGTAGTTTCTCCCCCACTATTCATGTCCCTTTAGGAAAAATGGGTCTTGGAGTCGAGTGAAAAACATAAAACACAATCATACTCGACAATGACCATCAGAACAGTAGAAATGATAGACTAGTAGAAGAAGAAACAATTATATAACTCCTCTCAATATAAAAATCACAAAACAAAAAAACACATTTAAAAAGATAACATATTTAAAAGATGATTAGAAGTAAGACAGAATCGGTAGAAACCGCAGCATCAACAGAAGGTCCCGCCAAAGCCTGAAAAGGTGAGTTGAAAGTGAGAGTGTGTATTTTCCTGGCAATAGGAGGCAGTACATTCCTAAATCGTTGCAAGCAAGTTGTACCGTAAATCCTCTAATACAGGCCGGTATTCAATTAAAGGCCGGGTCTCCAATTTTGGCCGGTGTCAGAGTCAGCGGAGGAAAATAATGGCCGGTCTCTTATTGTGGCCGGTTGGAATGTGGTAACAAGCAAGTATGAGCGTCCCAGCGGCAGGGTTATAGTCCCCAAATCAACCAGCAGGAGGCAGTAGAGGTTCACACAGACCTTTATTAGGCTTTTTCTTCAACACTTTGTAACGCTACAGACACGATCCTCTATCACGCTCCTACCACACAGAGTCACGGTGTCAGTTAACCATGCTAATTCGACCCGCTCCACAGAACACACATCACCTTCCCTGTGGCTTACATAACACTCACACAACACGCAAATCAGCACATAGGAACTAGCAGAACGATAGGAAACACATATAACACAATACCCAGAATGCACCTGGCTTACAACCCCAGCCAGGTCATTACACTATCAAGTTCAAAGAGAACGTGCTGATTATGCTGCAGAACACTCTGGAGAGCAGCAGTAGGGGGTGTAAGAACTACAGTAATCCCTCGTTTATCGCGGTAGATGCGTTCCAGACCTGGCCGCGATAGGTGAAAATCCGCGAAGTAGGGACTCCCAGCATGCCCCTCGCGGGGATTCCCTTCACGTCGCACCTACGTCACAAACCGCGGCTATAAACGGAAGTCGCCTTTCCACCTCAGTCATCGTTTCTTCAGATTCATGATCAGAGTTTCCAACCTACCGATCAATCCAACGAACTATCAGCTCATAGTAAGTTATCTTACTTACTTCTGGAAAGCCCGGCATTTCCGTGTCACTTCGTTGACGCTCGAACGCTCGGGGGTTTCCTAGATCAGCCGGCGTTTCACCGACGCTATCACTTCCGCGTCTGTGAAACCACGCTCCCTATTGAATTATCGTATGATCACATTCTCTTTTTGGGGGTAAAACTCAAGAAAAATTTTTTTACTTAGTTTTATTACAAAAAGTGCATTTTATGATGAAATTGATGAAAAAAAAACAAGAATTTCTTGATATTTCGCATGGGGGGGGGGGGCGGCACCGTGCTGTGCCAGACCGTGGGTACTGACACGCGATCGTTCATGTCGGTTCATTTCCTTTAATGTTTTCTGTCTTTTATTTGCGCCTGATGCGTTTCGCTGCTGTGGAGCGGGGCGCATCACCTTGTCCTGCACTGATCACTGATACAGCCGTCAAACAGCGAGCGCTCCGCTGTTTTAGCGGTCGGTAGATCTTTTAGAACTGCAGTTCAAAGGTAACTCATGAGGTGAATATATATGAACCCAGGTAGCAGTTTCTCTTTAGGACTGAGAGGAGATGCAGGAAGATAATAAACAGGCAGGACAGAAAAATAGTCAAATAAAAACAAGTTAGTTTTTGTACCTGCTGGTTGCAACAAACAGACACCATTGAAGGTAATCAGAAGTGAGGAACAGAAAATGAAATAACTATTTTAATGTTTAGAGCAGCAGGAACTCCGAGAGGCTGCAGGCACATCAGTGAGTTTGGGGCTGAAGCGGGGGGGGGGGGGGGGGGGGGCTGAAGCAGGGGGAGGGGGGAGAGGGCTGAAGCAGGGGGAGGGGGGAGAGGGCTGAAGCAGAAACTACCGTTGTTAAAAGAAATGTGTTTAACTTTGAAAATGTGGACGCAATTTTAAATGTCAAAAACTCCAGCGAACCATTAGTTCATTTTGCTCAAATAGAAATAGAGGCCTGCCTCTAATACTGGCCCTCCTTCCAATAAAGGCCTGGAGCTTGATGAGCTTGAGTCTAATACAGGCCCGGGCCTGTATTAGAGGATTTACTGTATTTTTGAGTTGGAGAAAGACCTTACCAAGGGATGCCCATTAGGGTATAAAAACCCTAGGGAGTGCAAACTTCAGCCAAGTAAACACATCAGACTGTCTTTCATCACAAGAAACAAGGAAGGAGGTAAATGTGTAAAACATCATCTCAAAAATCAACATCGTGCCACAGCGTGACCCTCTTCAGCAGCTTGTGTCAAATTAGGTGATGTACCTGTCACTGTCATGACTCGCAGGAGGTGTTTAACCCCAGACATGCAGAATCAACACGACTTCAATAGGTGGGTAAAAAGAAAAGTTATTTATTTTCTAAGCAGGAACTAAAGTGCACTGGTAAATCCTGTGAGGGTGTGCCGTGTGGCGTTAGTCCATATGGTAGTCCACGACGTGTGGGAAAGGAGGGTAGCCAAGGTGAGCACAGGTGGAATTCAGCGGGCTGAGGCAGGTGAGGCAGCGGAGATAAACGGGCAGGCGTAGAAGAGGATGGGACGTGGTTCTGGAAATCCGAGGTTCAAGCGGCGAGAGAAGTGTGAAGAGTTGAGTATCCTGAGCAGAGCAAAGAAACAGAGTTCAGGGGAAAATCCAAAAGGCATAATCCAGAAAAACAGTCCAAGGTTCAGAGCCAGTAATCCAATATCAAAGATCTAACAAGCAAACGGAGTCGAGAGGCTGGGGCTACCTAACCGGTGCAATCATCCGGCGCAGTGTGGTGTCTCCATCCTCCTTTTATACCTGACCTCCAGATTGGAGATTTGGCACACCTGCAGCACCCTCCGCTCCTCACCTGTGGAAGATTGCCTCAGAGATGGTTAGTGAGGAGAGAGTGCTCACCTCAGCTCAGGAACATGACAGGACCATTGTGTGCCCGTGTTCCCCTTCTTGTCTCACTCCTTGTGTCTCTTTAGAAGTCCCCCTGCCCTCGGTTCCAGTCTCGATAACTCCCAATAATTTCCTTCACCCAGAGTCCCAGTGTCATCTGTAGTTTTCTATGTCTTATATATAGTTCTGCAACTCTTCAGGTCACTGGTTATTTAACTTTAGTGTCTCTAGTCCTGCAGGTTTAGGTTAGTTTTGTCGTACAGGTTTTATGATTTAGTTTCCTCCTCTACTTTGTTTTGCCTCCCCATTCAGTTAATTAGTCTCACCTATCTTCCATCAGCTCTCACTCCCCACACACCTGCTCCTGATCTCCTGACCTCTGCCCCGTGTTTAAAACCCTGCCTTCTCTCAGTGGTTGTTGGTTTGTTGTGTGCGTCTGTTGCCTCCCGTATTCCTGTTTCCAGTTTGCCTCCTGAGAGCTAGCTGAGTTTTGTTTTATCTCTGGGTTTTAACCCCCCCCCCCCCCCCCCCTCCCCGAGCCGAGGACTACCTGACCGCTCATAAATAAAGACTTTGTTTTTCATTACACCACCTCCCTGTGCTGTCTGGGTTCCTGCACTAGGGTCCAACCATCCCCTGATCGTGACAGTACCAATCTAGTTGTTCCATCCGATTTCTGCCGAACCAAGTGATAAAAGCAAATGTAACACTATGGAGTAATAGAAAATCATCCTCAGGTGTTTACACAAACCAAATGAATCCAGTTTGCATAAGAAAAACAACTGGTGATGAGGCTCTTTTTGCTAGTCTCTAATCACTGAACACAGCCGGTACTTGTATTCCTAAACACGCTCCATTGGTGTGTAAAAGCTGGTGGAGTGGATGTGGCTCTTTGTGATAATAGTCTGTAAAACGTCTGGTCCCCTTATTATCTCTTCCTTTTTGCCAGACATTCCTGTAATCCATCAAAATGGTTCTGGCTCAAAAGTTGTCTAGACTTTCTGAAGGTCTGAAGAAGTTTACTTTGGATCTTGGCTAAATTTTCTTTTTTTGGGTTTCCTGCTGCAGTTTCTGAAGGCATTGAGACATTTTGGAGAAGACTCATCCAACCTGCAGCCAGATGAATTCTTTGGCATTTTCAGCACTTTTTTGGCAGCATATTCAGAGGCACAACAAGACAACAAGGACATGGCTCGACGGCGTGAAGAAGAGGAGAAACGGGCACTAATGGAGGCTCAGGTCATTATGTACTTGAGTGATTTATTATCAGCTCTGTCTCGGGGATGGGTACCAAATTCTGTAATCTTTAAGGCACCGACTCAATTCCGTAGAACCGGCTGAGTACTGGTTCACGTCATGTGAAATGGTGCCTTTTATCGGTGCTGCGTGCCGGCGCAAGAGTGTGATGTTGTCAGTCACTGTGGGCGAGCAGTAAACAGAGCAGCATAGCAGAGGAAGTGTTCTGAAGTTTGGGTCCACTTCACTAAATGCTATGGGCTGTTGGGTAATGATGAAACCGGTAACAACGATCAGAGTATGAGGCATCTTAATCTGCTCCAGCAGCAGAAGAAGAAGAAAATATCATTTCTATAGCGCCTCTCAAGATAAAAATCACGAGGCGCTTCACAAAAACTAAAACAAAAAATATAAAAAAATGTAAAAATATAAAAAAGCATTTCGAAAATGTTTAAAAATATATTTAAAATGAGCAAGAATAAGCTATTGCGATTTAAAAGAAAAAATGTAAAGAAAGAGAGAGAGTGAACAGGAAAGAGGGAAACCAGTGGATCCTGAGGAAGGTGGAATAGGTGGGGAGAGCAGAATAAAGAGAGAGAGGTGAAGAAGGTCATACAAAAGCCAGCTTGAACAAGTGAGACTTCAGCTGCTTTTTAAAGGAGACCACTGAGTCCACTGATCTCAGGCTCAGGGGGAGAGAGGTCCAGAGTCTGGGGGCCACAGCAGCAGATGATCTGTCACCTTTGACCTTTAGCCTGGTGCTGCACAACCAGTAGGCTTTGATCACTGGACCTCAGGGACCTGCTGGGGGTGTAGGGACTAAGAAGATCACCAATGTAAGATGGTGCTTGTCCATGTAAGGCCCTATAGACCAGAACCAGGATCTTGAAATGAACCCTGAAGTTGACTGGCAGCCAGTGAAGCTGGAGGAGAAGCGGGGTGATGTGGGTGTGTTTGGAGGACTTGGTCAGAAGCCGAGCACAGGCGTTCTGAACCACCTGTAGACGGTTCAGGGAGGTTCTGCTCAGACACGTGAAAAGAGAGTTACAGTAGTCTAAGCGTGAGGAGATGAAGGTGTGGAGAACTGTCTCAAGTTCAGAGCGGGACAGAATGGGACTCAGCTTAGCAACGTTCCTGAGATGGAAGAAGGAAGAGCCAACAAGAGAACTGACATGAGAATCCAGGGTGAGAGCTGGGTCAAAGGTCACGCCAAGATTCCTGACAGAAGGTTTGGTGTGAGAAGCAAGCTGACCAAGAGAGTCTCTGACTTTGGGAACCAGCTTGTCTGGGGCACAGATGAGGATCTCAGTCTTATCTTCATTAAGCTGAAGAAAGTTCCCAGCAGGTAAATAAACTGTTTAAGATAACGTTAGCTTCATAGTTCAGCTTTTGTTTACATAGCTAATGATGCGTTCACCATGTCCTCGGAAATTCCAACTTCAGAAAAATAACCAGTTTAAAAATGAACGGCAAAAGGGATGAAGATACAAAGTAAATGTAGTTCACAGCAGACATGTTTGTTTCAGTGTAATCAGCAGTTTATAAAACTACAAGGACCCACCATCACACAGTTAATAAAACTACAAGGAACCACCATCACACAGTTCATAAAACTACAAGGACCCACCATCACACAGTTCATAAACAAGGACCCACCATCACACAGTTCATAAACAAGGACCCACCATCACACAGTTCATAAAACTACAAGGACCCACCATCACACAGTTTATAAACTACAAGGACCCACCATCACACAGTTCATAAAACTACAAGGACCCACCATCACACAGTTTATAAAACTACAAGGACCCACCATCACACAGTTAATAAAACTACAAGGACCCACCATCACACAGTTCATAAAACTACAAGGACCCACCATCACACAGTTTATAAACAAGGACCCACCATCACACAGTTCATAAACAAGGACCCACCATCACACAGTTTATAAACAAGGACCCACCATCACACAGTTCATAAACAAGGACCCACCATCACACAGTTAATAAACAACGACCCACCATCACACAGTTCATAAACAAGGACCCACCATCACACAGTTTATAAACAAGGACCCACCATCACACAGTTTATAAACAAGGACCCACCATCACACAGTTCATAAACAAGGACCCACCATCACACAGTTAATAAAACTACAAGGACCCACCATCACACAGTTTATAAACAAGGACCCACCATCACACAGTTCATAAACAAGGACCCACCATCACACAGTTAATAAAACTACAAGGACCCACCATCACACAGTTCATAAACAAGGACCCACCATCACACAGTTTATAAACAAGGACCCACCATCACACAGTTTATAAACAAGGACCCACCATCACACAGTTTATAAACAAGGACCCACCATCACACAGTTAATAAACAAGGACCCACCATCACACAGTTAATAAAACTACAAGGACCCACCATCACACAGTTCATAAACAAGGACCCACCATCACACAGTTTATAAACAAGGACCCACCATCACACAGTTTATAAACTACAAGGACCCACCATCACACAGTTCATAAAACTACAAGGACCCACCATCACACAGTTTATAAAACTACAAGGACCCACCATCACACAGTTCATAAAACTACAAGGACCCACCATCACACAGTTCATAAAACTACAAGGACCCACCATCACACAGTTCATAAACAAGGACCCACCATCACACAGTTCATAAACAAGGACCCACCATCACACAGTTTATAAACAAGGACCCACCATCACACAGTTCATAAACAAGGACCCACCATCACACAGTTCATAAACAAGGACCCACCATCACACAGTTCATAAACAAGGACCCACCATCACACAGTTTATAAACAAGGACCCACCATCACACAGTTCATAAACAAGGACCCACCATCACACAGTTAATAAACAAGGACCCACCATCACACAGTTCATAAACAAGGACCCACCATCACACAGTTAATAAACAAGGACCCACAATCACACAGTTAATAAACAAGGACCCACCATCACACAGTTCATAAACAAGGACCCACCATCACACAGTTTATAAACAAGGACCCACCATCACACAGTTCATAAACAAGGACCCACCATCACACAGTTAATAAACAAGGACCCACCATCACACAGTTCATAAACAAGGACCCACCATCACACAGTTAATAAACAAGGACCCACAATCACACAGTTAATAAACAAGGACCCACCATCACACAGTTCATAAACAAGGACCCACCATCACACAGTTTATAAACAAGGACCCACCATCACACAGTTCATAAACAAGGACCCACCATCACACAGTTCATAAACAAGGACCCACTATCACACAGTTCATAAACAAGGACCCACCATCACACAGTTAATAAAACTACAAGGACCCACCATCACACAGTTTATAAACAAGGACCCACCATCACACAGTTCATAAACAAGGACCCACCATCACACAGTTAATAAAACTACAAGGACCCACCATCACACAGTTCATAAACAAGGACCCACCATCACACAGTTTATAAACAAGGACCCACCATCACACAGTTTATAAACAAGGACCCACCATCACACAGTTTATAAAACTACAAGGACCCACCATCACACAGTTCATAAAATTACAAGGACCCACCATCACACAGTTTATAAAACTACAAGGACCCACCATCACACAGTTCATAAAACTACAAGGACCCACCATCACACAGTTCATAAAACTACAAGGACCCACCATCACACAGTTCATAAAACTACAAGGACCCACCATCACACAGTTCATAAACAAGGACCCACCATCACACAGTTCATAAACAAGGACCCACCATCACACAGTTTATAAACAAGGACCCACCATCACACAGTTCATAAAACTACAAGGACCCACCATCACACAGTTCATAAAACTACAAGGACCCACCATCACACAGTTCATAAAACTACAAGGACCCACCATCACACAGTTCATAAAACTGCAAGGACCCACCATCACACAGTTCATAAAACTACAAGGACCCACCATCACACAGTTTATAAACAAGGACCCACCATCACACAGTTCATAAACAAGGACCCACCATCACACAGTTTATAAACAAGGACCCACCATTACACAGTTCATAAAACTACAAGGACCCATCATCACACAGTTCATAAAACTACAAGGACCCACCATCACACAGTTCATAAAACTACAAGGACCCACCATCACACAGTTAATAAAACTACAAGGACCCACCATCACACAGTTCATAAAACTACAAGGACCCACCATCACACAGTTCATAAAACTACAAGGACCCACCATCACACAGTTCATAAACAAGGACCCACCATCACACAGTTCATAAACAAGGACCCACCATCACACAGTTTATAAACAAGGACCCACCATCACACAGTTTATAAACAAGGACCCACCATTACACAGTTCATAAAACTACAAGGACCCACCATCACACAGTTTATAAACAAGGACCCACCATCACACAGTTTATAAACAAGGACCCACCATTACACAGTTCATAAAACTACAAGGACCCACCATCACACAGTTCATAAAACTACAAGGACCCACCATCACACAGTTTATAAACAAGGACCCACCATCACACAGTTCATAAAACTACAAGGACCCACCATTACACAGTTCATAAAACCACAAGGACCCACCATCACACAGTTTATAAACTACAAGGACCCACCATCACACAGTTTATAAACAAGGACCCACCATCACACAGTTCATAAACAAGGACCCACCATCACATAGTTAGTCCAGAGGAGTAAGGAGAGGGGAAGGAGTCCATGAAGCTGGGGTTGTTTTCATTTAGAAACAGTTGTTAAAGGTTTTCATGTTGAACAAGTTTGTCCAACACTACGATGATAAAATACAAACAGTTGTTTGTATTACGATATTTATCAAATATGATTATTTATTTGGAAAATAATATATATTTAATTAAATATGCCTTTTCGATAATTATTCAACATTCAAAAGTATTAAAAAAGGGTACTGTTAAGTACCAGTATCGTTTTGTAGGTACCGGGATTTGGTACCGTATTGATTCAAATGTCAACGGAACCCATCCCTGGTCTCAGTCTTCGAATGTTTCCTCATACTCCAGTAAACCCTGAGTCATCCTGATATTTTTCTGTCTGCAGATGAAGAAGGAACGGGAGCTGAAGATGAGGAAGGCTGCTGGAAATGAAGAAGAGGAGGGTGGAGAGTTTGATGACCTGGTGTCTGCCCTGCGCTCAGGGGAAGTGTTTGACCAGGGTCTGTCCAAAATGAACCACAGAAAGCCAAGGAAACACAAAGAGGTTGTGAGCGGCCGAGAAAGACCAGTCTCTAAACTGAATATGGACGAGGATGCTTGTGAACCATAGCAGCTCACTGGGAATGAATTGTGTCCACCATGTTTATCATATAAACACAATTTAAAACTCATCCAGAAGCTTCAGGCAGGGACCTAATCCGCTTAAACAGGTTTCTGCTGGTCACCCATAGCAGCCTGCGCGCCCGTCTCCAGTAAAGACCTGCCTTTGAACTCCACAATAACATCTGAATTCCTACTGGGAGGCTGATAATTATTGGATCAGGGCCGTAACCACCTATACGTTTTATAAGTGAGGCCTCCTCACCATCTCTTCAGCTATTCAGGGTCAAACAATGACTTGTAATGAACTGGCGTTAGGCCGTGAGCTCAAGCCTAGGAATCCTAATCACACATGGGCTGCTATCCTGCATGTTTTAGTTGTTTCCCTGCTTCTGCACAGCTTCATAAGATTTTGAACAGTTGATTCTAGCTTTGAAGCAGTGTGTGTGTGTGTGTGTGTGTGTATGTGTATGTGTATGTGTGTGTGTGTGTGTGTGTGTGTGTGTGTGTGTGTGTGTGTGTGTGTGTGTGTGTGTGTGTGTGTGTGTGTGTGTGTGTGTGTGTGTGTGTGTGTGTGTGTGTGTGTGGCATCTTCAAAGCATGTTGACGACCCCTTGCTGTGGGACAATAAACCAGACTGAGGCAGTTTACCAGCACTCACACACCTGGGATTCCCACCTGACATCGATGGGCGTGGCTAACCAACAAGGCCTAAGTGGCAGGACACACCTACAGGGAAACAGCTAATGAAGACATGTAACACCTGGTGACAGCGACTGGAATATGTCCTGTTAAAAGTAATGTTTTTATTGTCTAAACAGAAAATGTAGAAATTTTGGCTGGCGGGATACACATGCCCTTTACAATTCACGTATGGTGAGAATTTGAAACACTGAGCAAGGAATCAATTCTATTTGAAAAACCAGTTCCTCTAATGGTGTATGGTTTGAAGTCAAATGTGCAAATAAACACTGTAGCACAATATTGATTTTTGAGATGCTACATTCATATGATGACTGGTCGATGCTGCTGCACGTGGCCATGGAGAGTGCAGCTGCTGCTGTTTCAGGTCCATGCTGCCGTGTGTCCTGGTGCTGCTGTCAGCCTCATGGCCTCTGCTGGGGGGTCACAGGGTTGCTGTGCATACCTTTATCACCTCATCCAATCAGAGTTTAGTGAGGATAACTAAAACTGTCACAATGTGCCACATCTCAGATCATAAAACCTTTAACTTCTCCCGTCTCGTCTCGTCTTCTTCCGCCTATCCGCGTTGCAGGGGCAGCATCCCAACTAGGGAGTTCCAGACCATTCTCTCCCCGGCCACCTCCACCAGCTCCTTCAGCAGGACCCGGCTCTCTAGGAGAGATGAGGAGGGGAGTAATAAAATTAGTGTGTCGGTAAATAATAACAAAGTGCTGTGTTGCTTAAAAAAACCAAGGATTTTATTACAAAACCAAGGGATATTTACAAAGAACCTAAAACCATACTATACACAAAACCGAGGAGCGATATACAAAAGGGAGAAAACGAAAAGTGCCACCCCAGAAGGGGGTGGGAGGGAAACCGAGAATAATAAATATATAACTGCTCAAAAGGGGAGATCCTAAATCAAAAGTCCAAAGCCGGTCCGAGGTCAAAATAGCCCAACGATCTAATCTAATTCCAATGTCAAAACCGAGTCAAATAGTCAAATACCAAAGGCGAGCAAACAAGCTTTATAAAAACGAACGAGGAGAAGAGAATAGTGCCAACTCCTAGGAGTTCACACTACTCTGAATTTTCTCAATGACTGAGGGCAGGAGAGCAGCTTTTAACAGCTGTCTAGTAATTACCGCTGATTATAGACAGCTGGGCAGTGGGAGACGGGCGAGGCAGAAGCCACGGGGGCCATCTTGTGGCCAAAAAGGGGCACGGCACGTAACATAAAACCTTTAACATCTCCCGTCTCGTCTCATCTTCTTCCGCCTATCCAGGTTGCAGGGGCAGCATCCCAACTAGGGAGTTCCAGACCATTCTCTCCCCGGCCACCTCCACCAGCTCCTTCAGCAGGACCCTAAGGCGTTCCTGGGCCAGATCGGAGATGTGCTTTCTCCAACGTGTCCTGGGTGGACCAGGGGGCCTCCTGCTGGCAGGACATGCCCGAAACACTTCCCTGGGGAGGCGTCCAGGAGGCCTCCTAACAAGATGCCCAAACCACCTAAACTGACTCCTCTTGATATGGAGGAGCAGCGGCTCTACTTCGAGTTTCTCCCGAATGTCCGAGCTCCTCACCCTATCCCTAAGACTGAGCCCAGCCACCCTGCAGAGAAAACTCCTTTCAGCCGCTTGTATCCACGATCTTGTTCTTTCGGTCATCACCCATCTCCATGAACCAGCCAATCACATCCCATGACTCCACATGTTTGACTGTAAGAAACAAACGTGTCACATGACAACAAAACACATCATTCAACTGGATACAACATTTAAAAACTCAACAAACCATTTCACATGAATCAATGATCTGTGTCACATGACACAACTGAGTCACATGATTACATGACCCAAGCCAGAATACAAAACAAAATAAATCACATGGGGCAACTAAACTTACAACACAACACAACTATTCAAATAGCGTGATTCAGTCAACAACAACAACCAACTAATGTCAGACAACCTAAGAAACATTTCCCATGACTCAGCATTGTCACCACTTAATGTTTACCAGCAGGTAGTGGTCAGTTGACAGCTCCGCCCCTCTCTTCACCCGAGTGTCCAAGACACCGCATGTCAACCACATCTCTCCAGGCCATGTGAGCCTTAAAGTCCCTCAGGTGAAAGAAGGAGTCACTGGAAGGAGCACTCTCCAGGACCTCCTCCAAGGACTCCAAAAGGGTGGGTATTCTGAACTGTAGTTTGGTGTATAAGCACAGACAACTGTCAGAACCCATCCCCCCGCACGTAGGCGGAGGGAGGCTACCCTCTCGTTCACCGTGGTAAACCCCAACATACAGGCACCTAGATACGGGGCATTTAGTATGCCCACCCCTGCTTGTCGCCTCTCAGTCGGGGCAACTCCAGAGTGGTGGAGTGCCCAGCCCCCTCAAGGAAACTGTTCTGGAGCCAGAGCCATGAGGTGATTCCGACTTAACCTAGTTGGAACCTCTCAACCTCACACACCAACTCTGGCTCCTGCCTTACCAGAGAGGTGACATTTCACATACCGAAAGTCAGCTCCTGTAGCTGAGGATAAGACCACCAAGGTCCCTGCCCCCAGCCACCACCCATCCCACATTGCACCCGACCCCTTTGGCCCCTCCCACAAGTGGTGAGTAATGAGAACGCTAACCCTCCAGAGTGCACGCTCTGTTAAATCCTCCAATAACACAGAACAGCTGTGATATGTCAGATTCCCGTCAGTCACAAGTCTTTCATTGGTTTTAGCACCAATTATGCAAAAAAGCCGTTTTTCGACCGACATAGTTACGTATTGGGTAAAAATTATCTGTGGATGAGGAACCAGCGTGGATGACTGAGACCTTCAGTACTGGTGTTCCCCCGTTCTACCACTAGATGCTGATCCTACACATGGTCAGAGCTGTTCTTATATTTGAAAATTTTTCATGCACAAGTACAAATTGGTAAATACCACACAATGCGTAAAATCGTTCCCAAACACAAAATACATACAGATCTGTTCATAAGTACTGATGATAAATGAGGGCCCTGGAAAGGATGCTTCCAATGTTCCGGAGGTGGAAGAAGAAAATCCTACAAACCTGTTTAATGTGGGATTTGAATGGCATCTCCTGGTCAAAGGTAACACCAAGGTTCCTTACTTTGTTCTCGGGGACTCATTTAATGCCTCATGAGTAAGCAAAAATTATTTACCAGAACTCAACAAAATAAACATCCCAGCTTAAGAAACCACACCAACAGCCCAAAATAAACTTGACTGAGAAATACAGAAGCTAAGGCAAGAAGGGTAGAGCATGCTGCAGCGTTGGTGTTCCAGCAAAAAAACAAAATGATCAGAAAGGTGTGATAATAAAAAATATTGGAGTAATAATACAGACACACAGAGTCCCAGAGAGATTGTTAAGTTATTTAATATGTTTGTGCAACAGAAATATTATTTGTTTATTAAAAAGATGTTTCAGTATATTTTATTTCTTAATTTGTTCCTCAGATTTTTTTTCAAATACTGATCAACGTGCCTCATTCTGTTTATTTGATAAGCAAAAAGTTTGAAAGCCAACCTAGGCCGAGGCCTCCCATCATCGGTGAGTGCTGTTTAATAAATCCAGTGGTTTTGGAAAGTTGTGTTTAACCTCAATAGAATAAAAAAGATTCTCATAAGAACAACTTCACACAGAAACGTTGATCTGAGTCAGAATCAAACTGATTCCTTGAGCTATCGTGGATGGTTGTCTCCGGTATTTTCCATACGATTTGTCCGCAGTGAAATGCTCTTGCAGACTTTGTAAGGTGCTTTGAAACTCCTGGCTCTCCAGCTAGGACTTGATCACCTCATCATGGCTGCCTGACTGATCCTGGACCCTGTGACTCGCTAAGTCAGGTAACGTATCACTGATGCAGTTTCGGCAGAAGAAGAGCCATGCAACGTTCACGTCCTCTGCTCACTTCTTCATGATGGAGGAAATGTCCAGGAACATGCTCTAAAAGACAAACACAAGTGGGAAGAGCATACTTTACTCTAACATATTTATTAGTTCACTCTAAAACTGTTGGTGACTGAAGCAGATTTTTATTGCTATTCTGGGTCAAATATTAAATGTTTGGAGACATCCAAACTCGGTAAAAAGCTTTTGAACTTCAGAAAGTTTCACGCCCTTTAGAATAAGTCAGATAGTTGTGTAGACTTGTCATCTGGTGTTTTTCTAAACACGATTAATCTGTTAGGAGTTTGGAGAGTAACTTGAGGAAAGAGAGAATAGAAGTCCAGTCCATTGTCCAGCTGAGCCTCTTCAGTGCTGTCATGAATGAGATCTGAAACTCCACTTCATACGACGAGGTTGGTGTTGTTGTCTCACGACCTAACAAATATTGGGACTCTGGAACTAAGAGTGAAGATGTTCTGATGCTTGTTGAGTTTGGGTTAGGGTTGGGGTTGGTTACCTACTTGACCCAGTTTTCTAAAAGGAGTTTTAAAAATCACTGAAAATGATTTAATTCTTGCTTCTGCAATTGAACAAAATACTGGCCAAGTGTTTGTTGTATTGATGTTTGAATTACTCTGCTGGAGGACAAAGTCTCCAGTATGAACCTATGTGCTTTGGATTCATGATAAGCTCTGAAATCTGGACCTACCATCGACATCCTTCGACCTCCAGCTGGCGGCATCATGGGCATGTCTCCCTGCAGGGAACCCAGTTCATCCGACTCCTCCGAGGAGTGTAAGGAGGGACTGGTGGAGCCAGTCATGGATGACAGGCTCTCAGATGGAGGTCTGACCATGAAGCTGGTTCTCCTGGGGTTGGGGATCAGGAGTTCACTCATAGTAGACTCTCGTCTATTGTCTTTAATAGGGTCCCTAATTGCTCCAGGCCTTAAGGTGTTGCTGGACAGCAGAGGGTCCAGATGACTGGACTGAGGATGCTCTTCCTCTTGGATTTCTGCTTGGCTTGCTGTATCTTCCTCCACTGTGGACATGGCAGAAGTCCAGGCTGGATGGTGAGCCTCTGGACTCTGGCTGGTTTGGGGCATTTGGATTCCACAGCTGTCCTCAGACGTGAGGGACATCCATGTCTGAGGACAGGTATAGCTCGTCTGACCCAAGTGAGCGAGGCTGTTGTGTCTCAGGGGCTCATGACTGGTTTTGAGTCCACTGCTGTGATGAAATGGCTTCATATCCACCTCCTGAATCACTTTAAAGGTCTGAGTCAAAGGTCCATTGTGAGGGGAAACATTGCTGATAACACAGAGTTGTGGTAACGAAGACTTCTTCTTGGACTTGTAAATCAAACTGTCGTCCTCCGTGTACCTGTCTCCGTACAGAGTCTGTTTGATTTTGCGGACACCTAGGTGGATTATCTCCAGAATGTTCAGAAAAAGTGACACCCCAGCAATGACGATCATAAAAACCATGAAGATGGTCTTCTCTGTAGGCCTGGAGATGTAACAGTCCACGCTGTTGGGGCAGGGCAGCCTCTCACACTTATACAGGGGCTCCAGGTGGACTCCATACAGAATGCACTGTCCAAGGATAAAGCAGACCTCCACCATAGATCGGGTAAGGATATGAATGATGTAGGTTCTCAGCAGAGGTCCTCTAAGAGGAGCCTTCTTCACCTTCCTCTGCTCCTCCAACCTCCTCAGCTCCCTCTCAATATGTTTATGCTCCTCCAGTGCCAACTCAACTTCATCCAGCTCCTCTTTCAGCTGGATCCGCCGCCGGTGACGCTCCTTCTCCAGCGTTCGGATGCAGTAGAGAGCATGGCCCATGTAGATCAGTGAGGGTGCTGACACAAAGATGACCTGCAGCACCCAGAAGCGAATGAGGGAGATGGGGAAGGCTTGGTCGTAGCAGACAGCTTTGCAGCCTGGCTGGTCTGTGTTGCAGACAAACTCAGACTGCTCATCATCCCAGACGTCCTCAGCAGCTGCACCCAAGATCAGCATGCGGAAAATGAAGAGAATGGTGAGCCAGATCTTTCCCACAATGGTGGAATGAATGTGGACCTCTTCCAGGATGCTTCCCAGCAGGTTCCAGTCACCCATGTCAGCTTTTCAACTCTTCATCGCGGCATACTCGAACTAAGGAAACACAGATTTGGCTCATTAGACTCAATAATGGTTGAAAGATGAAAAGTCACTTTTATATAAACTGACTCATTTCAGAGAAAAGTACACGGCACTGGGTTTATCTATTGGACCTTTATCTAGCGACCAAGCTGTGGAACAATCTCCCTTTGATTGTTTGGATGGCAGCAACAATGGATGATTTAAGTCCCATTTGAAGACTTATCTTTAGTACTGAATGAGCAGAAATCCTCAGACTGATTTATTGTAAATTCTCTTGTTACTGAGAGACAATTTTCACAGATTCCCGCTGGACAAAGCAAGTTATAAGAGACCTGAGAGGTCTCACAGCTGCAGGTGCACTCGTGCTGCCCGGTTTCCAGCTGCTGAATAAACGCCATTCTAGTTTCATGATTTGGTTCACACCACACACATTGCAGCATGTCAGACAAGAGTCACTGAGGAATTCATTCATTCAATCAATCAATCAATCAATCAATCAATCAATCAATCAATCAATCAATCAATCAACATAGTTTATTTGGTTATTTTAAAGATAGGAAAAGGAAAAACACAATAATACAAGGGTTGCAAGCAGTATAACCAAAAGGTGTACGCTGAAGCCTAGCTTACCGGCCCTATTTAGGCAATAATTTCTACTTAGAATGTTATAAAAAAAACTTAATTTAGTTAAATAGTAGTAGTAGTAATAATAATAGTAAAATAATAATGAATGACAACAAAAATAAAGTGCAAAAAACAAAGAATATCCAAAAAGACTACCAGTAATCTTAACATGAGTCAGTGAATAATTTTCATATAAACAGATATTTTCTATGAATATGAATACGGTGGTGCCGTGCTGGCCTCTCCTCACTGGCTTCCTGTCGTTTATTGGAACGATTTAAATGATTAGTTGTTGTTTTTAATTCTTTCAGGGATGTGACCTCTTATCTAGCGGCGCTCTTGAAGATATATTTGCCCTCTGCACTCTTCGGATCAGAGCCTCCTTTGTGTCCCTCGCTCTAAATGTCAAACTCGCTATTTATAAACAAAGTTTTTGATTGATTAATAGTTTCAAGTGTACATAAAACATTTTTAGTTACATCTGACATTCACTGCATCGCATACAGTTGTTATAGTAATTAGGGTTGCAACGATTATACATTTTGGTGGTACGATTATGGTCTGAGAAATATTAATGGTTTCACAATTACCACAATGATTTGATAAGAATTGATTTCACATCTATATTAGCACACATAAATCACACACACATTGCATGAATCATTGATAAAAGGCATGATGACATTGTATAAAGGCTTTGAGCCCCTGAAACATCTGTAAAAAACTGCTTAGAAAAATTCACCCTACCACTGATCTGCAACGTTGATGTTTTCTCTCCACCAATAACACAAGCCTGGAGGAGTTCTGCTGTGTGGTGGAGGTGCTAATGCAGAAGGCTTCAACTAGCATAGACGTTTTCTGCTGTTTCCTGACCGCTAAACCAACAACAGCTTTCCTCGCCGTGAGTCCAGACGGGTGACTCCATGAATGTTAGTGACATTGGGACGTAGATCTGTCAGGATTTTCTAATCCTAGAGTTTCACCATCTGTTTTCTATCAGAAGCTACTGCAGGAGATACGTGTAGGAGACTATTTTCTATCAGAAGGAAATGCAGGAGATACGTGTAGGAGACTATTTTCTATCAGAAGGTAATGCAGGAGATACGTGTAGGAGACTATTTTCTATCAGAAGGTAATGCAGGAGATACGTGTAGGAGACTATTTTCTATCAGTAGGTAATGCAGGAGATAGGTGTAGGAGACTATTTTCCATCAGAAGGTAATGCAGGAGATAGGTGTAGGAGACTATTTTCTATCAGAAGGTAATGCAGGAGATAGGTGTAGGAGACTATTTTCTATCAGAAGGTAATGCAGGACATAGGTGTAGGAGACTATTTTCTATCAGAAGGTAATGCAGGACATAGGTGTAGGAGACTATTTTCTATCAGAAGGTAATGCAGGAAATAGGTGTAGGAGACTATTTTCTAACAGAAGCTAATGCAGGAAATAGGTGTAGGAGACTATTTTCTAACAGAAGCTAATGCAGGAGATAGGTGTAGGAGACTATTTTCTACCAGAAGCTAATGCAGGAGATAGGTGTAGGAGACTATTTTCTATCAGAAGCTAATGCAGGAGATAGGTGTAGGAGACTATTTTCTATCAGAAGCTAATGCAGGAGATAGGTGTAGGAGACTGTTTTCTATCAGAAGCTAATGCAGGAGATAGGTGTAGGAGACTGTTTTCTATCAGAAGGTAATGCAGGAGATACGTGTAGGAGACTATTTTCTATCAGAAGGTAATGCAGGAGATAGGTGTAGGAGACTATTTTCTATCAGAAGGTAATGCAGGAGATAGGTGTAGGAGACTATTTTCTATCAGAAGCTAATGCAGGAGATAGGTGTAGGAGACTATTTTCTATCAGAAGCTAATGCAGGAGATAGGTGTAGGAGACTATTTTCTATCAGAAGCTAATGCAGGAGATAAGTGTAGGAGACTATTTTCTATCAGAAGGTAATGCAGGAGATAGGTGTAGGAGACTATTTTCTATCAGAAGCTAATGCAGGAGATAGGTGTAGGACACTTTTTTCTATCAGAAGCTAATGCAGGAGATAGGTGTAGGAGACTATTTTCTATCAGAAGCCAATGCAGGAGATAGGTGTAGGAGACTATTTTCTATCAGAAGCTAATGCAGGAGATACGTGTAGGAGACTATTTTCTATCAGAAGCTACTGCAGGAGATAGGTGTAGGAGACTATTTTCTATCAGAAGGTAATGCAGGAGATAGGTGTAGGAGACTATTTTCTATCAGAAGCTAATGCAGGAGATAGGTGTAGGAGACTATTTTCTATCAGAAGGTAATGCAGGAGATAGGTGTAGGAGACTGTTTTCTATCAGAAGGTAATGCAGGAAATAGGTGTAGGAGACTATTTTCTATCAGAAGCTACTGCAGGAGATAGGTGTAGGAGACTCTTTTCTATCAGAAGGTAATGCAGGAGATAGGTGTAGGAGACTATTTTCTATCAGAAGCTAATGCAGGAGATAGGTGTAGGAGACTATTTTCTATCAGAAAGTAATGCAGGAGATAGGTGTAGGAGACTATTTTCTATCAGAAGCTAATGCAGGAGATAGGTGTAGGAGACTATTTTCTATCAGAAGGTAATGCAGGAGATAGGTGTAGGAGACTTTTTTCTATCAGAAGCTAATGCAGGAGATAGGTGTAGGAGACTATTTTCTATCAGAAGCTAATGCAGGAGATAGGTGTAGGAGACTATTTTCTATCAGAAGCTAATGCAGGAGATAGGTATAGGAGACTATTTTCTATCAGAAGCTAATGCAGGAGATAGGTGTAGGAGACTATTTTCTATCAGAAGCTAATGCAGGAGATAGGTGTAGGAGACTGTTTTCTATCAGAAGCTAATGCAGGAGATAGGTGTAGGAGACTATTTTCTATCAGAAGCTAATGCAGGAAATAGGTGTAGGAGACTATTTTCTATCAGAAGGTAATGCAGGAAATAGGTGTAGGAGACTATTTTCTATCAGAAGCTAATGCAGGAGATAGGTGTAGGAGACTATTTTCTATCAGAAGCTAATGCAGGAGATAGGTGTAGGAGACTATTTTCTATCAGAAGCTAATGCAGGAAATAGGTGTAGGAGACTATTTTCTATCAGAAGCTAATGCAGGAAATAGGTGTAGGAGACTATTTTCTATCAGAAGCTAATGCAGGAAATAGGTGTAGGAGACTATTTTCTATCAGAAGCTAATGCAGGAAATAGGTGTAGGAGACTATTTTCTATCAGAAGCTAATGCAGGAAATAGGTGTAGGAGACTATTTTCTATCAGAAGCTAATGAAGGAGATAGGTGTAGGAGACTATTTTCTATCAGAAGCTAATGAAGGAGATAGGTGTAGGAGACTATTTTCTATCAGAAGCTAATGCAGGTGATAGGTGTAGGAGACTATTTTCTAACAGAAGCTAATGCAGGTGATAGGTGTAGGAGACTATTTTCTATCAGAAGCTACTGCAGGAGATAGGTGTAGGAGACTATTTTCCATCAGAAGCTAATGCAGGAAATAGGTGTAGGAGACTGTTTTCCATCAGAAGCTAATGAAGGAGATAGGTGTATGAGACTATTTTCCATCAGAAGCTAATGCAGGAGATAGGTGTAGGAGACTATTTTCTATCAGAAGCTAATGCAGGAGATAGGTGTAGGAGACTATTTTCTATCAGAAGCTAATGCAGGAAATAGGTGTAGGAGACTATTTTCTATCAGAAGGTAATGCAGGAAATAGGTGTAGGAGACTATTTTCTATCAGAAGCTAATGCAGGAGATAGGTGTAGGAGACTTTTTTCTATCAGAAGCTAATGCAGGAGATAGGTGTAGGAGACTTTTTTCTATCAGAAGCTAATGCAGGAGATAGGTGTAGGAGACTATTTTCTATCAGAAGCTAATGCAGGAGATAGGTGTAGGAGACTATTTTCTATCAGAAGGTAATGCAGGAGATAGGTGTAGGAGACTATTTTCTATCAGAAGCTAATGCAGGAGATAGGTGTAGGAGACTATTTTCTATCAGAAGGTAATGCAGGAGATAGGTGTAGGAGACTATTTTCTATCAGAAGCTACTGCAGGAGATAGGTGTAGGAGACTCTTTTCCATCAGAAGCTACTGCAGGAAGTAGGTGTAGGAGACTATTTTATGTTCAGCCTGCATGAAACACTCAAAGTGACTGATTGTCACAAATAATCATTAAAAAGGGTTTTCAGCGGACGACACCTTTAATTATATTTACCTAAAAGCCTTTTTGAGTTCCTGTAAAGGTTAGCTCTGAAGGATGGAGACACCTTCATGAATGAAGATACTATCTTCCTACTAGTGCTGCTGTTATTATAAAAATTACTTATTACTCAAATGTAATTTCTACTTGTTCATGTCTTTTCAAATTTAATCAGTAAGAATATTTTCTGGACAAAGATGAATTATATGTAGAACAGGAATTACAGAGAGGTGTTGTTGATTAAATACTAAAATGGCTTGCCGTACAGGGTTGTTGTAGACCAGGGCTATTCAAGTTTGGGCCTCGAGGGCCGGTTTCCAGCATGTTTTAGTGGTTTCTCTGCTCCAACTCACTAGATTCGGTGGTTGAATCACCTGTGCAGCAGCTCATCAGACTCTGCAGAAGCCTGTTAATCACCTGCTGATTGAAATCAGGTGTGTTGAAGCAGGTTACAACTAAACTGATACCGGCCCTCCAGGACCAGGACTGAATAGCCCTGTTGTAGACAGGTACAGGGGAAACGTAGAACAACACTAAATGAATCGTCGTTCACTGGAATATTACTGTTAATCTGTTCAGTCACTATCCTAATCTGACTCAGCAGGAGCTAATCTGTCTGCGTGATGATGTCAGAGATGATAACAAGTTGGGAGTTTCTTCCAGCTCTGCAGATGGATGATCATTGTTCTGAATTTCTCTTTTAGCAGCTTTGGGAGTCTAAAATATTCCCTCACAGGAGACTTGAAGCACTTCCTAGGTGGAAATGGAGCGGTCCCGGTGGTTGGTGATGCTGGTTCTGCTGGGTGAGTTTATTTATTTATTTATAGTTTTGGTCCGCTAACGTCTTTTTTTTTTTTTTTGTGGTGTTGGTGGGTTAACCACAGCGTGTCCCACTGTGGTTAATAGTCAAACCAGTTAGGCATTATGGTTTTGATGTACATCTTTTAAAGATTTAACTGTGGTACAAGCCCCGATTTCAATCAGTCAATCAAACTTTATTTGTTTAGCACTTTTCATACAAAAGAAAATGCTGCTCAAAGTGCTTTACAGATTAAAATGACCCCATTTAACCCATAATCCCACCCCTTCCCCACAAATATAAAAACAACTGTGACTGTTAACACCGCCAGACACACACACACACACACACACGCACACGCACACGCACACGCGCACACGCACACGCACACGCACACAAACACACACCCTAAAAAACAGCATAAGTAAACACTAGGCGGAGTTCAGATGGGTTAGGTAATGAATGTCTAAGTTATTCCATAGTTTGAACACAATATTCCATAGAACACAGTCTGGAAAGATATTGTTATACACTTTAAAAAGTACTGTTAGTAATTTGATCAGGTCTGTAAATTAGAGTATATTCAGTTTTATGAACAGGTGTGTGTGTGTGTGTGTGTGTGTGTGTGTGTGTGTGTGTGTGTGTGTGTGTGTGTGTGTGTGTGTGTGTGTGTGTGTGTGTGTGTGTGTGCGTGTGTGCGTGTGTGCGTGTGTGCGTGTGTGTGTGTGTGTGTGTGTGTGTGTGTGTGTGCGTGCGTGCAGTTAGTTATTATTCTCATTGCTCTTTTCTGTAATAAAATGTTTTTTTTGTGAGTTTGTGTTTCCCCAGACATTGTGTGTGGAGGTACTAATGTTTGCTATAAGAGTAGTAAAGATTAAAAATATATTTTGATTTATTATTGCAATAATTTTAGACATTTTCTATTTGCGGTTTCCAGCTCAGCCTCTGGTCTACTGTAGCACTCATAAATTTGTTTTCATTTACTCTTTCAATTTCTTCCCCATTTATTATTAATTTAGAAAGATTCTTTTGTTTCTGTTTTCCAAACACAGTGTATTTAGTTTTACTTCGATTTATTGATAATTTGTTGCTATCAAACCAGGTCTTCAGTTTTTCTGGTTTTATCCAACCGTGTTCAGAAGCTGTCCCAGGTCTTTCCCAGTGATAAACATATTGGTATCATCTGCAAAGAGCATATCGTTCAGTTTATTGGTTACTTTAATGATGTCGTTGATGTAAAGTGTAAATAACTTGGGTCCTAACACTGAACCTTGGGGAGCCCCACAGGGCACTAGTGTTGTTGTTGATTTTACATTATGGATTTCTGTGTATTGTTTCCTTTCTGTTAGGTAACTCTTTAACCAGTTATGTGCTGTTCCTCTTATGCCACATTTATATAGTTTAGTTGGCAGAATAGTGTGATCTATTGTGTCAAATGCCTTCTTAAGCTCTAAATAAATTCTATGGCTTTTTGTTATCGATTGCTTTAGATATTCCCTCTACCATGCTAATAGTTGCCGTTGATCTTTTTGTTCGAAATCCATACTGGTCCTCACTTAGTAGATCGGATCATTTCATTGGAAAATCTAATCTACTAACACATTTTTTTACCAGTTATTTTGGAGAACTGGGACGACAGACAGACTGGCCTGTAAGCAGATGACTGTTTTTTTTTCACCTAACTTAAATAAATAATGGTGTAACTTGAGCTATTTTCTACTTACAGGGGAAAATGCCTGTTTTAAATGATGGATTACAAATGTATGCAAAAGTGCTTGGAATTCGTTCTGTTGTGCTTTTCATTGATGCCATATCAAAACCTTCTGAATCTTTCGTTCTTTTATCTTTACATTTTTTTACAATGGAAATAATTTCATTTTCATCAGTGTCCTTAATAAACTTAGTATTTTTGTTCGCACTTATATGTTCAGTAACTTCCATTTTAAGTTTGGGTTTTTCTATTTTATTTGCAGGCTGAGCATGAAAATAGTCTCCTACACCTATCTCCTGCAGTAGCTTCTGATAGAAAACAGACGGTGAAGCTCTAACATTAGAAAATCCTGACAGATCTACGTCACACTGTCACAAACATTCATGTACTCACCCATCTGGACTCACGACGGGGAAGGCTGTTGGCAGAGGACATTTCAGCTAGTTGAAGCTAGTTAGCATTAGCAACATTACGTACATTTAACGTAAAATTAAAATTAGATTCTCAATCAAGAAAAATGTTTCTTAACCAAATCCCATAAACAGACGCTAACCCTAACAGCCATTTTTTATGATTGTGCAAATAATTTAACAGTAGTACACAGTAGGCACATTGATCGGAAACTATTGATGCAATGAACTGTTGAAGGTAGATAATGGAATGTAGGTAATGAGCTTTATCCTGGTTTCAGACAGGAAGCAACAGCGGCGCAACATGGCAGCGGAACGGTTTACGGTTTGGAAGAGTCTTGGGCAGCGACACGGCTTCCTCGCTGTGCTCAGCTCTTCGCTGGACTCGCGAGATTACAAGATACCTCGAAACTTCAGATTACGGTTTGTTTATGCAACCCACCATTAAACCAAAAACAGAAATCAGGTTCGACATCACTGTTTGATGTCATATATGATGTTGCTCCTCTCCACTGGCAGGAATAAAGCCATGAAAAACACAATAATGTACTTCTGGAACGATGCTGAGTAAAAAAGTCATTGGGTCACACGTAAGCTGCATATGTATGAAATAGCATCGCTGCAGTACTTTTATTTTGAAATTTACCGGGGATTTTACACTGAAACCATGTGTGTCATGGGGTGAATTAGAAAGACCCGTGATGACACCAAACACAGTAAAACACCTTTAAAAGTCTTTATTAGACGTGGCGTTACCCGTGGAGGGCGAGGCTGGAGACACAGTCGGAGAGAAGGTGTGTGTAAAAAAAAAAATTAAAAAAAAAACCAGAACGAGGCAAAGCAGGTAAATGGAGCAGGCTAGAGAAGAGGTCAAAGACAGGCGAGGGTAGGGATGGGTACCTTTGACATTTGAATCGATCCGGTACTAATTCCCGGTACCTAGGAATTGATACCGGTACTTAACAGTACCAATTTTCAATACTTTTGAGCAGGGGTGTCAAATATGCGGCCCGCGGGCCGGATCCGGCCCGCAAGCGGGTTCAATCCGGCCCGCGAGATGGTTGTGTAAACTTTATTTTCATACTTTACAATGTAGAGTGAAAATAAACTTATCATTGTTAGCAAGTTTTCTCTGTAACGAGTATAAATAAAACAAAGCTGCGCTCAAGGCTCACACAAGAACTTGAATCACATCCTGAAGTTGGCCGCCACTCAGGATGTGACTTCTGATGTTGATGTGCTGGTGAAAGCTAAAAGATGTAAAATAAAATGAGTCAAATATACTTTGAGTGCTGCATGAAACTGATCTTGCCATGTGATCTGTAAGCTCTGAATCACTAAGGAATGTTTTTTTTTATTTGTAGATTATTATTTATTTTTTATTTTTCATCTTTTCAAGTACACTTCAGGTGTTGTACTACACTGTCAGGCTCCAGCCTTGTCTTATACTGATTTTTTTAAAACAAAGAAAACAATCCGAAGTTTTGTTTTTTTTTACCGGTCCGGCCCACTTGGTACTAGATTTCCCTCAATGTGGCCCCTGAGCTAAAATGAGTTTGACACCCCTGCTTTTGAGTGTTTATTATTTTAATTCTCTTTTATAATTAAATATATTTTTCTCAATATATAACCATGTTTGATAAATATCACGATAAATATCATTCAACTGTTTGTATTTTAACATCGTCCTTGTAGTTTTATAAGCTGATAATTAAACTGAAGCAAACATCTTTACTGTGAACTAAATTTACTGTGTATCTTCATTCCTTTTGCTGTCCTTTTCATGTGATTTTTCCTACTGGGAAGTTAGAATTTCCGAGGAGAAAGCGAACGCACCATTAGCTGATAACAACGGTGGCAATGGAAGCTAACATATCAAGCTAACGTTATCTTAAACTGTTCATTTAGCTGCTGGAGCAGATTAAAACGATGATGCCTCACACTTAGATCGTTGTCGCTGGTTTCATCTTCACCCATTCACCCGTCGCATTTAGTAAAGTGAAGCCAAACTTTAGACCGCGTTCATGTTCTTCTAGTTGAAAATTCTGAGTTCCGAGGAGAAAGCGAACACACCATTAGCGGAACGGAAGCTAACAAATCAAGCTAACGTTATCATAAACATTTTATTTACCTACCGGAACAGATGAGGATGTCTCATTTAGATCGTTGTCGCTGGTTTCATCATCACCCAGTTACCCATCACATTTAGTGAAGTGGACCCAAGCTTTAGCGTGCGTTCTTTCTACCATGCTGCTCTGTTTACAACTGGCTCGCAGGGACCGACGACATAACGCTCTTGCGCATGCGCAGCTGTCTTGGCAAGTTCTTGTTATAAAGGATGGGTACCGAAACGAGGCGCCGTTTAAAATTACATGAATCGGTGCTCGGTCGGTACTATGGAATTCGGTCGGTACCTTAAAAAGTACCAAACTCGGTACCCATCCCTAGGCGAGGGTCGTGATGGCAGGCAGAGTCCTAGGCAGGGTTCAGGCGTGAAAACGAGGTCCAGAGGCTGTGATCAGGCAAGGTGAAAGGCTGGAAGATCTACTGGCAAAGAGCGTTCAATAATCTGGCAGCGAACTGGTGGCTGGCTGGTGAATATTTATAGCAGTGGAACCAGGTGAGCAGGGTGAGGTGATTGCGTGGAGCAGGTGAAGGATATAAGGGTGCTGATGACAGGGTGCAGGTGATAGTAATTAAATGGCTGAGGGCTAGATAGAGGAGGCAGCAGAGACAGAGGAGGGTGTAAGCCTGGGAGTCATGACAATGTGTGATTTTCTGTCTAGCCCTATGTTAACCGCAGAAATTGATGCATCCCAGAAGTGGCTCGCCGAAGAAATGGAACCCGATCCTATCTTTAGGACACGCCTGTAAATTTCTGCGCCGCTGCTGGTTAGAAACAGTCCATAGACTATAATGGATTCTATTAGAAGCAGTGACTGTCCGCTGCCGTTTCGCGCCGCTGATGCTTTCAGTGTAAAACTGGGGTCAGTGGGTTCTGCAGCTCATTCCAGTCGTTGGAAGCAGCAAACTGGAATGAAGAGCGGCCAAAGGAGCTGCGAGCTTTGGGAATAACATAGAGATGAAGTTACTGGAATTTAAATGGTGGTGGTTGTTGGAAGTGATGATGGTGAGAGAAGATATGACGGTTCTACCGATGATGGTTTTGTGTATGAACCGATACCGATGTAACGTCCTGCAGGAATGGAGGGATGGCCAGTTAACGAGTGAGTACAGATCACAATGATGAGTAGTGAAGGGGCACCAGTGACCAAACAGGGTGCTGAGTGATAAAAGACATCCAGTTCATTGTTTTTTCTTAGGAAGCTGAGATCCTTTGGTATAAGTAGGAGGCTCTTGAACGTGATTTATCAGGGGATCATGGCCAGTGGCTTGTTTTATGCTGTGTTGTGTGGGGCAGGAGCCTCACTGCTGAGGACAAAAACAGGATCAACAAAATGATCAAGAAATCTGGCTGAGTGGTTGGGCAAGGCTTGGACTCATTTGACACGATCGTCGACAAAAGGATGAAGAGTAAACTTAAGACAGTTACGTCTCTGGAGGATCACCACTTCGTCAGGTTTTTAAGGGTCTCAGGAGCTCTTTTAGTGGGCGAATGGTAACGCCCCGTTGTCCCACTGAACGTTTTAGGAACTCTTTTATTCCTGCTGCTGTGCGTTTTTACAACGAGCATTTTGTATGATCGTCATGGTGGTGGCTTACAGCAGTGTCCAGTGAATGTTTTGTTGCGTGTGTGTGCATGTTGTTGTTTTTCCTCCTTGTATATAATAAAGACAGCCTTGAACCTTGAACCTTGAAGTTTTTAGAAGCGGTCCCATGAATGACGTCACCACAATCTAAATGGAAGGATTGAACAAGGTTTGCTTTGCAGAATGAGTAAAGGATGACCTGTTGCTATGGAAACCCAAGTCTTGACTTGACTTTAGTAAGTCATGAATTCATGTGAATGTCAGATGAAAGTGTGCTGCCAACCAGATACCAGATACTTCTAGGAACTGGTGGTTGGTTGTTTGTGCAGCCCTCTAAAGTCTGTAAAGGTGGCTTGAGTGAACCACCTCAGGTCCCAGTTTCATGTCTCCATAGTGAGGTTACACCACAGCTTGCTTTGTTTTGCACATTTTCAGATGAAGTTTTTCTTTATTAATAACAATGTTTATGGGTACAAAGGACTTTTGTACACTTCAGACTGTTTTGTGTTTAAGCAAGCTTCATGATTTAGGCTGTAGAAGAAAATGCTGCATGTAAAAAATTAGAACACATGAGTGTTGCTGGAACTATCTCCCTTATGTTGGTGTTTGATGATCTGAGTGGTTTGATCTCTGCTCATCTTTAGCTGACCAATCAGACAGCTTTACTGTTCTGTTTGTGGACAGTTTGTCACTATGGGCTTGTTTGAGTTGAGCAGCGTCTCGCCAGGAAAACAGATGAGAGCAGACGGACGCAGCAGGGGGAGTGGCTGAAAGTCGGACAGATTTCCCTACATGTGTAGCTCGCGGGTGACGATGGGTGAAGATATCGCGTTATACGTGTTTAATGTTTTATATTAATTCTGGTGCCTGTTAGCAGCTGAAACACATCCTCACATGCTTGTGGATATCATGCATATGGAGACATGACTGTAATAATAAGTAAATCAGCTGTAGGTTCAGTGTGCTCATAGGAAATGTGACAAATAACAGCACATTTCTCTTTATGGCCTATATAGTTGTCATCATCAACGTTACATGATTTAAAGAATACATGTGACCTACTAACATTTCATGTTCTACCACCGGCTGTTCGGATCAAAATATGAAGCACCCTAGGTTTAGCAGCCGGTGGAGAGCAACTGCAGCGCCTTGCTCCAAAATCTGCGGCTGCCTTGATCTCACGAGGATATCATTGCCTACGTAGGCATGACGTCAGAGCAAGTCGGCGTCAAGTCGGACACAAATCTAATCGGCATGCACTGCTCGCCGATCACCAATGATCTAATTTGCGCAGAACTGGCTCATCTCGAACACGCCCTCTGTTTGAAACTCCTCCCACTGCAGCATGAACAAGGCTTTATTGATCTGTAGTGACCTTCCCTTCTGAGGCCACTGCCAAATCCAAACTGTGTCAGCCACGTCTGTCTCTCTCTTTCTCTCTCTCACACACACACACACACACACACACACACACACACACACACACACACACAGAGGAAATGAACATAACCAATGACGGGGGAAGCAGAATTGTGTGCTGGAACATTGAGCTATGTCTGGTTGGGCTTCTGAACACTGATGTTTGTTTTGTCATCTTGAAGTCAACAAGATTTCGATCAGGCTCACTGGAGAATCTTAACTGGCCCCATAGGTGAGTGGGTATATGACCCTGTGATGGACAGGTCACCTGATCAGGTATAACTCCACCCCATGTGATCCTGACCAGCAATTAAAACCTCATGCAGGCTTTTCAGGTGTTGCTTCAGTTTTGAAATGAGAGCGTTGCAGAACAACACACCAACATATGGACACAACACATCAGTACAATAACACGCTAACCCTAACCCAACACGACATCATTTCTACAAAGATGCATCAACATGCTAAGATGTGAAATTATCAACATGTCAACTCACAAACATTTGGTGATAGCAACAGTTTAAACAACAACATATCAACCTTTAGGGTCAGCAACAACAGTGGAAGTGCACCAACATTTCACTGCAGCACTTCAAAAGGCAGCTGAAAACACCCTGGACCTTGGTGAGCAGAGCTTTTAGAGAGCATGCTTGTATAATTGACCTGGATTGTCCAGCAGGATTCATCTGGTCCACAGAAACTTCCTAAACCCTTCCCAGACTTGTTCACACAAACCAAGATCTGGCAGAAACAAAGAACACAAATGTATACCAGTCACTGGCTGGCCATCTCTCTGGGCCTCCTCAGGAATTCCTTCAGCTGGATGAATCATCGGAGTCTGGATGGTCTTACTCCGTTGGGCTGGTTGGACATCCTGTTCAAAACTGGATCTGCTGTCCGGGTCCTTCAGCTGTGGTTGTATGATGGGAAAGCTGAGCTGTGTGACCTGGAGGATTCACAGGAAGTGAACATTGATCTGCATCAACCACCCCTCCCCAGGCAGAGCAAGCGCCAGTCAGGACCATCAATACGAGCCTCAGAACCAGAGCAGAACATTAGGTCTCTTACAATGTGGACAATTCTGGGGAAGGCTGAAGCACCGAGGTTCTAAAGAGAACAAATTGGACTTGAACTTTGTGGTTCCATGTTAAAATCTACACACTAGATGAACTGGTTCTGTTTGGACCTTTACTGGTTCCAGTTCCATTTGTGTCCATCTCTGTGTTTAAGTTTAATCCCAGAACCCATGACCCACTTCAGACCAAGGAGCTGAGGCTTTTCACTTATACCAGCCCCAATATTACACACACACACACACACACACACACACACACACACACACACACACACACACACACACACACACACACACATACACACACACACACACACACACACACACAATCGATCTCACGCTCCAGCTTTCCCTCACTCGTCAACAAGACCCTGAGATACTTAAACTCCTCCACTTGGGGCAGGACCTCATCCCTGACCCGGAGAAGGAATTCTACCCTTTTCTGACTCAAGACCGTGGTCTCAGATTTAGGGGAGCTGATTCTCATCCCAGCTGCTGATTGCTTGGAACAAATTTATTATAATAAATATTTATCCTACATTTCACTACAGTGGACAGTAACAGTCACCCTCCATGGTGAAAAATAAGTAATATTAACACGTCACATTTATCCTTTCAGGTCCATCACAGCCCCTCCCTGTCGTCCTCGTGAAGTCTTCCCCAGTAAAACGCATTCACTGCTCACCCCAAAACTGTTTGAGGGCTGCTGGTCCGTTACTGCTAGCCTGGCCTGCCAGACTCCTCTGTTTACTTCTGCACAGAGTCTGGTAACTCGGAGGCAGAGAGGCACATGAGGGGCGGGACTAGCCAGTTCAAAAATAACCAATCAGAAAAAAGACGGAAATGCCGACGTTACCGCACAAGGCTGCAGTTTTTTAGCTGTAGTAAAAAATGGCGTCTGGCGACAGCGCGAACATCTTCCTTCAGAAGAAAGGCTTTCAGCACTTCTACTTGTTGTGGATTTAAAGACGTGTCCAAGTCATTTAGAACAGAGGAAAGAGCCGCAGCGAACTCCGCTTCAGTCGCCATGTTCAACAAACTCGGCGTTATGGTGTGTGACGTACGCTACTCTGTGCTGATTGGCTCGTTAGAATTCTCAGGGGGCGGGGTTATTTGAATAGGAGCGTTCCCAGACCCTTTCTCTGTGCAGAAGTAAACAGAGGAGTCTGACGGGCCAGGCTACGTTACCGCTGTGGCTCATGTCCTCCTTCGGTCTCCATCTAAGTTCATCCAAAAAAGATGAGCTGAATTTACACCTTTGTCTGTTATTGCAGCCAACCGCACAGCAAACTGTTACCACCTCACTGTCAAATCAACTAACAAAGGTGACAAAAGGCTGCAAACTGGCTCGTTTAGACTATCTCCACAGGAGTTTTACCATATGTAAATGGTTCTCCTGCCTTCTATCATGGCGACGAGGCGGTTCCATAAGCAGCCTGAGATGTCAAGTTCAACGGTAGATAACAGGCCGTTTGGTGTGTCTTTGACACCCAACCACTCGCGCAGGCGCACAGAGATGTCAACAGTGATCCTCCTGTCGGTCAGAACATTAGAGTAAATTCTATTTTATTTTTGCTGAGCTAAAGTTGAGTTTTAGTAAAGATTCTATGCAAAGTTTCATAAATGAGCCTCCTGATCACTGCAAGACCTGCACCACTGATGGATCCATGAATTCTGCTCCTGAAGGAGAAAGTTGGACCTTTGACCATGAAAATGTCATTCATTCATTCGTTGGTTCGTTCGTTCGTTCGTTCATTCATTCATTCCATCCCTCCGATGTGTCTGGATTGTGAGAATTCCGTAACGAAGAGCAGAACAAAACTTTTCCACAGGGATGAGACTCATTAGACTTCACTCGATAAATGAAATCATCTGAAAACTACGACTTGTTTTCTCTCAGGTTATCAGATAAGCAAGCAGCTCCTGAAACATCTGGTGTGTTTACAGTGAAGCTAGTGTCTGCACCCCCCCCATAACAGTGCATGTTTGAGGTGGGTTTTGAGCTGGACCAGCTGTGCCTGCAGGGTCTATAATTAGGTTTCCACCCCCCATGCAGTCGATGCTGCATTGATGTGATTTTCCCTTCAGAAGCTGCTGTGTGGTTGCTCAGGCCCAGTGCCAGATGTCACATGAGGATCACCGGGTTACACAACCAGAGCTCCACCCTCCAGAAACATGCCCCGCCCACATGCTGCCCCTTCAACCCACACAGCAGCAGAACAATTTTCTGAAGAATTCTTTATCAGCAACATTTTTACATTTCATTAAACATTTAAGGAGATCCTTGTGTGTGTGTGTGTGTGTGTGTGTGTGTGTGTGTGTGTGTGTGTGTGTGTGTGTGTGTGTGTGTGTGTGTGTGTGTGTGTGTGTGTGTGTGTGTGTGTGTGTGTGTGTGTGTGTGTGTGTGTGTGTGTGTGTGTGTGTGTGTGTGTGTGTGTGTGTGTGTGTGTGTGTGTGTGTGTGTGTGTGTGTGTGTGTGTGAGTGATAACTGGTGTTCCCTCCTTGCACTCCTGTGACTTCAAAACATGCGAAGAAGTGGTTTGGCTCCTCCGCCCGTCTGATGCAGCTATCTGCAGGTGCCGCTTGGTTTCCTCTGTAGTGGGTCATGTGTTGGATTCCATTCCACATCTGTGTTGTATCGTTGTTTTTGAAATGCTCCTCAATGTTCTTCTCATACGCTGCTTTGGCTCTTTTAATGCTCTTCTTTAGTTTGTCTCTGGCTTGGGTTAGGGTTAACCCTAACCCTGCTGTACCTCACTTGGTTGCCTGATCTGAAAGCTGTATTGCATTCTTTCAGGAGAACTTGGACCTCTTACATCATCCAGGGTTTCCTCTTTGGAAAACCCCTGATGCTCCTGGTGATTGTAATATTGTCAGTGCAGGTCTTGATGTAGCCAAGGACAGCTAAGGTGTAAATTTCCACATCCGGATCACAAAAGACATCCCAGTTTGTACGATGAAAACAGTCCTGTAGCTGCAGAGATGAGTCTTCATGCCATGTCACAAAAGTTCTAGTAACTGGCTGTGATTTTTTAGTGATGGATTTGTACACCGGGGTTAGCTATAGTGACAGATGATCAGATTGGCCAAGATGAGGGAGAGGGTATGCTCTATGCCCTATGGGTATATTTGAGTAAACAGTCCAGTATGTCACCTCCTCTTGTTGGGCATTTAACATGTTGGTCAAATCTTGGTACATAGTCTTAAGATTAGCTTGGTTAAAATCTCCAGCCACTATATGGATGCCATCAGGGTATTTATTCTGTTGTTTATTGATGGCAGCTAGCCAATAACCTAGTGCAAATTAGCATCAGCATCTGGGGAATGTAAACTTCTGTTTTGACAATGACAGAAAACTCCCGAGGCAAGTAGAAAAGTCTACATTTTACAGTTAAAAAGTCCAAGTCTGGTGAGCAGTGTGTGTCCAATGTGGTGGTATTTGTGCACCAGTGATCATTTACATAGATACACAAACCACCACCGCGGCTCTTACCGGAGCTTTCAGTTCTGTCGCTGCGGTAGGTTGTTCGTCCAGCTAGCTCAATAGCATTATTCGGAGTTTCCCCACCATGGTTCGTGTAGTTGGACTTGCAAAGCACAAAATCAAGTGTGAATTGTTGTCACACTCTTTTCAATTCAAATTCAATTCAATTCAAAGAAACTTTATTAATCCCAGAGGGAAATTACAGTTTCAGTACACACAATTCTGAGATCAGACATAAATAGGCATAGACACATGACAAGAATTGGTGACCGTGGTCATTCACAACCCGAGTCGCGCTACCTTAATAGAGGTCAGAGGGTTTATATGAGGACAGAGTCAGGTGGAGGAAAAAAAAGGCACTTCAGAGTTATCCTCCACAGGGAGGGCAGCTTTGCTATGCAAAATACACCACAGACAGAAATGCTACAGACTTCACACAACACAAGTGTCCGCTAGGTGGGGAGGTAGGGTTTGGGACTCTCCTCACATCAGTGCCTGCAGCCACGATAAGCAGCGCACGTCACCTCCGTCTGGACAGGGAGAGGAGGTCGTTGGATTTAGAGAGCACAGTGACTCCTGGAACGATTCAGCGGCCTTCACCGGTCTCAGTCCCGCCCAGGCTGGGATAGGGAGACAGTTGCCATGGCGACGGCAGCATTCCACATTTCTTCTGAGGGGGAGTAATCTCTTCAGCCTCACAGGCTCAAGGGCACCAGATTCAGGTAAGAACTTGTTTTGGGGCCAGACAGAGATCATTTCCTCTCTGTCTTAATGTTCTGTTGGTCTCCAACCCCTCTAAATCCAATAATGGCATAAATCATCTATCCCAATCTGTGCTGACCCATCAACTTGCTCCTTGATCGAATCCACCTTCTGTACCAGAGTCTGAATCTCAGCCAGATTTTCAGATAATAGTTCACCATCCGCTCTCACAGTTACGGATATTTGGGTCCGTGCTTTTTCCTTTTAGATGGATCATTTTCCTCGCCAGGATAGACACATAGGGAGCATATATGGAGCACATGTATTCTAATTTATTTCTGATTTGAGTAATTACACCTCCAACATACTGTCACCAATGAGCTATTTAGCTCGTCAAGGGAAAAATTGGGAATCAATAAAACGATTTAGTCATCGTCGTTATTGAGGAAAACAACAATGGCCGCCATGGAAGGTTCCCCTGCTCAAGTTGTCACATGCCCAGGCCCGTCTGAAGTTTGCTAATGAACATCTAGATCAGGGGTGGGCAATTATTTTTTCCATGGGGCCACATGAGAAATAGAAAATATTGTGGTGGGCCAGGCCAAAAGGCTGAAGTCAATTATGCATAATATTAATGGTATTTCTTTATAAAAAGCAGTAAATACCATTGCTTTTTCAAGCTGGTAAGAGTAGACTTTATGTTATAAATGAGCAAAAAGGAAAAAGTGAGGTTGGCTTACAAAAATGTGATTTATTCAAATTTCCCAAGGCAATGGTAAACAAAGTGAGCGCATTTGGTTTTTGTTAAACATTTGTGACTTCTATTAGTTAACAGTTTCAGTCACATTCACTCCAAAACACATTCTGAGTTTCAAATATTGTTGGAAAGAGGTTCTTAGCATTCTATAGACACACAGTATTGTCTGTAAAGTAAAATCACTGAACTGTGAACTTGAGAAAGAGTTAAAAAAAGTGTCCCAGTTCACTGCTAGTTGCCTACATTTGTGGTCCAAACACCTTATTTTGTGTTTTTAAGCGATTTTTTTCTTATTCAGTGAGAGAAATCTAGTCTCTGCTGGGCTTTAACGAGTGCATCAGAGTCAGGTTGAATGTCTGAGGTGGAGATGCGAAGCACAGCTGACAAATGATCATCAGTGAGAGAGGATCTATACCTGGATTTTGTAAACTTCATCATTGAAAATGTTTGTTCACAAATGTAGGTAGAGCTGAAGAGAACCAGCATCTTCTGAGCATGTCTCCTCAGGTTTGGAAAGTCCTCCTTAAGAGAAGAGTAGAAATCCAGCAGAGATCCTGACTTCAAGTGCTCTGCCAGTACTGCATCAGACTGCAGGTCAGCGAGTTCCAGCTGCACATCACTGGGTGCATTATCCACACTGCAGGTAAAAGGAGAGGAAATCATGTGCATTTCATCCTCCATTGTTCTGGGATCTTCAAAATGCCTTGAAAACTCACCGCGTAATGCTCCTAACATGGATGAGTACCTGCTGAGGTGATCAGCTGATGGTGTGACTTGGTTCAGGGTGTGCATGCGAGTGAGAGTGTTGCTCTCCAGTTGACTTGAAAGAAACTGCAGCTTTCTCATGAAGGCCTTCACGAGGCTGTGCATTTCATGAACAAGAAGGTCCTTGCCTTGCAGTTTGGTGTTCAGGTCATTCATCAGTGCAGTCACATCAACAACAAATGCTAAATCTGCCATCCAGTCCTCATCTGAGAGCTCTGGAATGTCTTTGCCTTTCCTCTCACAAAACTCTCGAATCTCTGCTTTCAAGTCCCAAACCCTCTTCAGCACTTTCCCCAGGCTGAGCCATCTGACAGCTGTGTGGAGTCCTCCAGAAGCGCCACACACTGTCTGTGATTCATCGCCCGCGCCCTGATGAAGTTTATTATTTTAGCAACAACATCAGTAACATGGTTGATTTTAGACTGACTTGCACAACACATGTTGGTGTGTAATTCAATGCAAAAACACCTATTTTGATCTGCATCGATTTCTGTCACTTTATCTTGCATGCGTTTCAAAAGTCCGACATTTTTCCCCGTAAGATTTGGACAACCGTCTGTTGTGACACCTGACAGTCTCTCCCATTTCAATCCCAGAGTGTCCGTGCACGCATTTCCCTCTGTAGAAACATCACTCCCTGTCGTTGTCCCTTTCATCGACCGCATTGCTGCCAGCTCCTCTGTGAGCTCCGTTATCCCCCGGACAAATACGAGCAGCTGGGCTGTGTCGCGGACATCACAGCTCTCGTCTAAGGCCAATGAGAAAAAGTCAAAACTTGCCACTTCACGTTGCAGCTGAAGCTCCAGGTTCCCCGCAATGTCCTCGATCCTCCAGGTCACGGTTCGCCTGGACAGCAGGATTTACTCAAATGCGCCTTTTTTTCAGGGCAGTGCGGCAGAGTCCTCCATGCACTCTTTGACAAACTCTCCCTCCGAAAACAGCTTGCTGTTTTTAGCTATTTTGTGGGATATCACAAAGCTGGTCCTGGCTGCTGCATCCCTGGATGTGTGAAGCTTAGTAAAACAGCCTTGCTGCTTTTGCAACTTTGCTAGCAAAGCTTCGGATGTCCGCGCCCTCTCAGCATCAGATGAGTTCTTGTATTTTTCCGAGTGTTTCTTGTCGTAATGCCTACTCAAATTGTAGTCCTTAAACACGGCAATCTCCTCC